>NW_027507748.1:463632513-463723315 GCF_037356315.1 Lithobates pipiens
ACCATGCTTGGTACTCCTGTTGCATGCAAGATAAGTTTTCCCCCTGCCTGCAGCCACTCTACCCTTCCAATTACCGGTGCTTAGTGATAAGCTTTTGCCATTTTTCCTTGCCCAGCAACACCTAGCCAGTTCCACCTAAACCGTCCCCCTCCACCCCCCTTCTCCATGGGAGCATCAGCACTTACCTTGATGACTGTGTGCTCCTCTCCGGTGTTCTCCGCTCCTCTCCTGCGGTGTGCTCTACTCCTCTTACTTCCTGTTTCCTCTCTCGGGTGCAATGGGAGAGAGAAGACAGGAAGTGACATCTGAGTCAGATTTCAATCAAACTGCCCAGCTGTAGTAATACATACTACAGCGCCGGGCGGAAACTACTCAGCGCTTCAGAAAGCGCCCCAAGGCGGGCTAAACGCCCGCAAATGAAGTGCCACGTCTGCAATCTCATGATTGCATTGACGTGGCGGTTTCCATAGTGCACTGTGTCCGGCGCTCGAACACAGTGCACTTCCTTAAAGAACTTTTTTTTTTTTTTAAAGGAGCAGTTTTAAACTTCTCTTTTTTTTTGTGACTACACAGAAGGGGGGGGGGGGGTGGCGCCCGGGCGCCCCCTATGGACGGGCCGCCACTGTATTTGGTACTTATTATCTTGACAGTCTTTATAATTATTGTGATATTAAAAATAATATAGTGTTTGTGCATTTTTTTTACTAAAAATGTTAATTTAATTTGTGTAAAGTTTCCATTTCTTACTGATTTTACACTGCTTTTTCTTTTTCAACCCTGCAGCTAAAAAGAAGATTCTAGGCTAGGGAAAAATGTGGAAATTATTTGTCTTATCAAAGCGCCTGTGTGCCATTCTGCAAAATTTTAGCATGTACTGTATTTGCATGGCTAATAGTGTAAGGAATCCAGGTATTTGCTATTGATGCTTCTGAATCACAGGGGAGAAAAACAGATTTGCAATGACTGCATACACTGGTAGATAAAGCAATCATAGAAGCAATGTTTGCATCACTTCATCTTAGTATCTGAACAGATAGTGATCAGCTGTGGGAGCTGCTTCTATGCCATATGTGGAGTGGCAAGCACATTCATCTCTGTCTGGGGAGGGCTACACATTCCATTGCTGAATGCATCTATTTTAGTGTATGCAGTGTCCGTGATATGTTCACTGAACACAATGCAGCCAATGTATACTGAGAGCCGGGGTCAAGGTAGATATCGGTGATCTTTGACATAGACTTAAACTAGACTACACTCGAGATTAGGGATGAGCCAAACACCCCCCAGTTCGGTTCGCACAAGAACTTACGAAAAGGCAAAAGAAGACGAACACACGAACACTGTTAAAGTCTATGGGACATGAACATTAAAAATCAAAAGTGCTAATTTTAAAGGCTTATATGCAAGTTATTGCCATTAAAAGTGTTTGGGGTCCTGCCCCAGCAGACATGTATCAATGCAAAAAAAGTTTTAAAAACGTCATAAAAAAGAAAAAACCCCGCAACAGCTCCGCTTCCATGGGAGGCTCCCACACACTTACATAGTTAAATAGTATGTTTCTTCTCCATAACAGCTGTTATATAGCTGAGGGCGGGACTGCCCGGTGATATAAACAGGTGACCCCGTCCCCTCGGGTGCCACGTGATGTCAGAGGAAGGCGGGGTCACCCGTTTAAGTCATCGATTGGTCCCTCCCTCAGCTATATAACAGCTATCAAAGCGAGAAGCATGCCGTGTGCGGGAGCCTCCCATGGCGGCGGAGCTGTTGTGATTTTTTTTCTTTTTTCAGTTCTTCGGGTGGCGTGAGATGGCTTTACATCGTGGGACATTTTTATTTTTTTAATAAAGGACTTGTCCCAAAGTGTCTCCTGTCATTTTTACTATTTTTGACACTTTTTTTGTGAATTGATGGGGTGCAATGTACCCGTTACCAATTCAGGAAGCGAGATCTTGGGGTCCCCTTGTCAAAGGGGGCTTTCAGATTCCGATAAGCCCCCACCCACAGACCCCTACAACCACTGGGCAAGGGTTGCGGGGATGAGGCCCCTGTCCCCATCAACATTTTGTTCAATGAGTTTTATCTATATTGAAGGGATCCGACAATTCATTACAGCCGCGATCAGTTTTAAATAATATTTTTTCCTTTAGAAATGTCATTTTGCTGTGGCACTGTTCTAAACAAGGGGAAACTTTGCCACTTTACATGAATATTAAGGACACACCCCGGGCTCGATATTTAAAGGAATATTTTGTTTTTATTATTTTACTTTAAGCATTATTAAAATCACTGCTCCTGAAAAAATTTCAGTTTTTAAAACTTTTTTTTTTCAATTGATACATGTCCCCTGGGGCAGGACCCGGGTCCCCAAACGCTTTTTATGACAATAACTTGCATAAAAGCCTTTGAAATTATCACTTTTGGTTTTTCATGTTAGTGTCCCATAGACTTTAACATGGTTTTATGGCTTTTGAATTTCCCGCGAACACCGCATGATGTTTGTTGTTCGCCAAACGTCCGAACAACCAGAGTTCGGCCCGAACTTATGCTCGGGCCGAACCATTCGCCCATCCTTACTCGAGATGTGGTGACCACAGCTCACCTGGACAAAGGTGAGGACTCACTGCCTCTGTTGCATGTACTGGGCCTTTAACTACAAGAGCACAGCCTGCCAGAATAACCTGGCTATGCCTATGTACCTTAACGTTAATATATTCTAAACTATGATTTGTGTAAGCTGTTGTTTTTTATCACACTGTGGATTTTATGAAATGCATTTTATTTCTTGTGACTAGCTTCTAAAGATGCCACTTCAAGATAAATAATGAATGTTCCATATATAATGTTCTGACTGGAGAGATTTACTCACAGTCAAGGAAACCCAGGACTAAATGTCAGAGAATAACCGCTATTGAGCCAAAACATATGTTACATCATTGCTATTTATAGTATTTTGCCTTGTGTTTAACAAATGTACAGCTTACAGAGAAAAACACTGGGTATGATGCCAGTGGATTTAGTGAGTTGTGAAAGGTATGGCAATTTAATATAGTTGGCTAAATCAGCAAACTAAACATAGGCCAGGTTTTCAGTATGGTGTAAGCTCCAATTATAATAATTTAATATCACTGGAGAATGAAAGAAAGCAAGGATTACTATATAATAAACATCTGAAGCATTACTATCTTAACAGTTCCCTAACTCATTGAAACTGCATACAGGCAAAAGTATGTAAAATTCAGCCATGTTTTATTACACTTGATCTTAGCCAAAAGGCAGAAAAGTGATAACTTTCCAGACATATCCAGACATTTTTTGAAGTTTAAGGACAGGTTCAATGGTTACATAGTTTGAATCTCATCCTGTTCAGCAGGAACCGGTGCACATTCTATCTTTTAATGGGCAGGCTGAATGTACCAAGTTAATCGATCGATCAACTTGGGTACAACTAGCCAAAGAAGAGTAATGCTGCTCAAGGTGATATCAATCCGATAGACCAGGATGGGCAGGGTGCAAACCACGGCCCGCCACCAAGTAGTAGACAAACAAGAATGTGGCTGCACAGCACCAAATTATCCAACATAGATTTATTTGTACATAAAAGCCATAATGACTGCCACTAAGACAAGGACACAGGAGAGGGGACGCATTTCACACGTGACTGGTGCATCTTCAAAACCTAAGGAACAACTGAAACATTAAGCCTTAAATAGGCTCCGTTCTCCTCCACCTGGGACGCTGATTGCATTACCCGACACCTGTGGAGAAGAAGGGAGCTTATTTAAGGCTTAATGTTTCAGTTGTTCCTTAGGTTTGGAAGAAGAACTAGTCAAGTGTGAAACGTGTTACCTCTCCTGTGTCCTTGTTTTGGTGGCAGTCATTATGACTTTTCTGTACAAATAAATCTATGTTAGATTGTTTGGTGGTGTGCAGCCATATTCTTCTTTTTCCACAACTAGCCAGATAGATTCTCTTACGATTATCACCAGCAGCTATAGCTGCTGTCTTCTCTCGGTGGGGACAGCTTCCCCCTCCCACCCGCCCGCCTGCCAGGGGCAGACAGTTGCTGATTCCCTTGTCAGCACTGCCTAGGTTGATGGGGGAATCATGTAAATTTATTTCCTGCAACCCATAGTTGTAGGAAAGAAATTCACACCATCTATGGCTGGCCTTAGAAGCATTAAAATTTTTTAGGCCTTTATTTCTTTTTTCTTTTTTTAAACTCACTAAGGAGATTTTCCCTCACTTTTTCCTCCCTTTAATGCCAGTACAAAAAAAAACAAAAAAAAACAGGGAGGCAACTGTCAGTGGGAAGGCATGGGCACCAATTATAACTAAACCTGCAAATCAAAGCATCTCGCCCTTGATGTGAGTAAGCTTGAGTAGCTGCTATGTTATTTTTCTGATAGGTGGTCTCAATCAGCTGTTTTTACTGTCCCATGATGCCCATGGGAACTCAGCTCAAGGGCTGTTTCACACCATAAAAACGCAATCCAGATCCATTCTGGAATGCTTTCCTGCGTGCATGTTTTTAAGGCATTTTTGACACATTCTGGCGAGTTTTTTATGTGATTTTATACCTTTCTGGATGAATTCCAGATGCTTTTTTTTCTTCTTTTTTCCTGATTTTTTTTCACTTTACTGGGGTCCAGTGCATTTTTTATGCATTTTACCACATCCCAGTACAGTCCAGTGCATGAAAAATTATGCATGTTCTACTTTTTTTGGAACTGGAACGCCCTGAAACTGACCGCAGTGGTGTGAACTATGCCATTGCAAACAGGATTGTTATTTTTGATGCAGAAAAAAAAATGTGCTGGCCTACATGTGATCTGAACTAGCCCTATTGTAGTTAAATAACCTTCACACAATAAACTGTAGGGTAGAGTTACTAAAACTGGTGAGCTTAGAATCTGGTGCAGCTGTGCATAGTAACCAATCAGCTTCTACTGTCAGTTTGTTCATTTGAACTTTGACAGTAAAACCTGGAAGCTGATTGGTTTCTATGCAGAGCTGCACCAGATTTTGCACCATGCAGTTTTAGTCATCATGTGCAAAACAAAATCCTGTACACTTTGAATGCTTTGATTGTGCAAATGGAAAAAAAGCAGGATTTTGCTTTTTACATGATTTGGTAATTTAAAGTGGTTCTAAACCTATTTTGTTACCTTAATGCATTCTTTGCTTGATAGGATTTTTAAGGCATATCTTCAGCCATAATATTTGACTGCTGCCTGTGACTCTGTTAGAAGAATTTCCCATATTTTTTCAATGTTGACCATGAATTCAGATTCAGAATACTTCCACTTCCTGACCGCCCACCGGCGTTATATGTTGGCTGTTTGAAGAGGAGTATTGTTGTTATGGCAGCAGCTAGATGCTATAACCCCGGTATCCTCTTCTTCAGTGAGCAGTCCGGTTTAAGATAAAAGTGGTCTCTGTGGCAGATTCGCCGCAAGATCACTTTTATCAGCGATGGGAGAGGGGCACTCCCGCTGCGAGCCGATGCCTTATACTGCTTACCGGAGCCATCGGCAGCGATGGAGGCCTGACATGGAGTGAGGGGAAGATGGCCCACACTTGTCCCCATTTCATTGTAGGGCAGAAGCAGTATCAAAATGTCACTTCTGCCCATAGCTCTAAAAGGGCCATTTTTTTTTCTTTTTTTTTAAATAACTATTTTTTTTTCTTGCATTTTAAAGTAAATATGAGATCTGAGGTCTTTTTGAACTAAATAAAAATTAAAAAAAATCATTTTAAAACATGCAACCTGTAGAATTTTTTAAACGTTGCCTATGGAGATTTTTAAGGGTAAAAGTTTGTCGCTATTCCACGAGCAGGTGCAATTTTGAAACATGACATGTTGGGTATAAGTTTACTCAGCATAACATTATCTTTCACAATATAATAAATAATTGGGCTAACTTTACAGTTGTCTTATTTTTTCAAAAAAAGAAGTGCGCTTGTGAGACCGTTGCGCAATTACAATGTGAAAGAAAGTATTGCAACCACCACCATTTTATTCTCTAGAATTTTTTTTTTATAATGTTTGGGGGTTCTAAGTAATTTTCTAGCAAAAAAAAATGTTTTTAACTTGTAAATAACAACTCTCAGAAAGAGGCTCAGTCCTTAAGTGGTTAAACACTTCAGCTCCAGAAGGTTTTACCCCCTTCCTGGACAGGCCATTTTTTGCAATATGGCAAAGCATTGCTTTAGCTGACAATTGCGCTTTACCCAAAGAAAATGTATGTTCTTTTTTTACCCACAAATAGAGATTTCTTTTGGTGGTATTTGATCACCTCTGCAGTTTTTATTTTTTGCGCTATAACCACTTTCAGACTGGACCATTTTGCTGGCTTAAGACAAGAGCACTTTTTGCGATTTCGGCACTCCATCGCTTTAACTGACAATTGCGTGGTCGTGCGACGTGGCTCCCAAACAAAATTGACGTCCTTTTTTTCCCACAAATAGAGCTTTCTTTTGGGGTATTTGTTCACCTCTGCAGTTTTTATTTTTTGCGCTATAAACAAAAATAGTGACAATTTTGAAAAAAGCACATTTTAAAACTTTTTGCGATAATAAATATCCCAAAAAATATATAAAACACATTTTTTTCCTCATTTTAGGCCGATACGCATTATTCTACATATTTTTTGTAAAAAAAAAAAGTCAATAAGCAATTGTTGATTGGTTTGTGCAAAAGTTATAGCGTTTACAAAATAGGGGATAGTTTTATGGCATTTTTATTAATAATTTTTTTTTTACCATTAATGGCAGCGATCAGCAATTTTTATTGTGAATGTGACATTATGGCAGACACATCGGACATTTTTGACACATTTTTGGGACCTTTGTTTTTTATACAGCAATCAGTGCTATGCAAATGCACTGATTCCTCTGTAAATGACACTGGCAGTGAAGCTGTTAACCAGGAGGTGGCAGTGTAGGGGTTAAGTGTGTCCTAGCGGAGTGTTGCTAACTGTGGGGGGTGTGGCTGTTTTTTACAGATCACTGATCTCTGCTCCAATCACAGGGAGCAGAGATCAGTGTCACTTGTTGCTAGGCAGAACGGGGAGATGCTGTTTACATCGACATCTCCCCGTGAGACAATTGCGGGTATCCCTGTGGCGATCGAGTCCACAGGACCCATGATTGGACTCACGTAGGTCCCGACTGGCACGCCGCCAGCAGCACGCACGTGATGACAAGGCCGCAAATTCAAAGGGACGTACCTGTACGCTTATTTGTCTGTCCGTGCCCTTCTGCCGACGTAGATCGTCGCGCGCTGGTCGGGAAGTGAATAAACATAAAACTACTGACAATTTTGAAAAAAATACATTCTTATTTACTTTCTGCTATAAAACACCAATTAAAAAAAAAAAACATCTAATTTCTTCATCAATTTAGGTCAATATGTATTTTGCTATATGTTTTTGGTAAAAAAAAATCCCAATAATCTTTTTTATTTATTTTTATTGTTTTTACTTGTAATGGCGGTGATCAGCAATTTTTAGCAGGACAACGTTACAACAGACAAATCTGACACTAAGTGACACTTTTTGGGGACTAGTGACACCAATACAATGATCAGTGCTAAACAAAATGTATTGTCACTGTATAAATGACACTGGCAGGCAGGGAGTTAACATCAGGGGAAATCAGAGGGTTATGTGTGCTCCTAAGGAGCACTTTCTAACTGTGGGGGGAAAGCTGACAGTGGAGGAACATTTTTTTCTACCTCACAGAATGGAGGTCTGCCTTGTTTACATAAGCAAACCACCATTCTGTCTCTCCTTTGAATGATCGCGGGTGGCCAGCCATACAAGAAGTTAGGGGAATTCTTTCCATCATGGCCTCAGGTAGCAATGAAAGGCTGACAGGGGCTTTAATCCTCCTTCACTCTATCCAAAACAAAAAATAAATAGCTGCCAGAGTTAAACATTAAATGTAAAAGCAGCTATATGTGTATATGTGTATACTGGATCTCCTTTTCAATAAATGTCAGATATTTCTGTAACCACCCCCCCCCCCCCCCCCCTAAAAAGGATAGGGTGAATTGTAGCATAATGGAACCTGCAAGTGATTAGTGCATAACTTCAGACCATTTTATCAGCAGAAATGAGTGACCTTTATTTGTTTCAGGTCCATCAATGACATTAAATGGGGCTGCCTTTTAAAAAAATATACATAAGTTATGATTTTAATACCTTGAACAAAAAGTAGAAATCATTCATAGAACGCAAAGATGAATCCCACTGTTTGTAGACAGATCGAAAAAATCAAACAAAACGTTAAATTGCTGCATCATGTTGATAACATCTTTTAAATATGCATGTTTTATTTTTAGACGTGCTTCCTAAAACTTATATATGGCACATTTAGATGTATGACCTTGTCAGTCACACAAGAATTCAGCAATTTCATTGTTGCTCATTACATGTTATAAAAACACAAGTTCATTGCCAGATTTCATATTTCAGTAGAGGCGTTTCAGAAACGAAAATGTTGTTACTGAGTGTGACAATCAAGTGACAATTACTGTCAGGTTTACTGTGACATGAAATGAAAATAATTTATCATTTCTGTGTCCAACGCAGAAGAGTAATTTATAAGCACAGAAGCATTTAAGCAAAGTTTCAGAAAGTATTAAAAGAGATTGCTTAGATTTTTCCATTGACATGTTTCATTAACTTTAAGCTTACTTAATGTGTCAAAGAGGAAAGTTTCAGAATTAAAGTGAAGCTTCATGGATTTGTCAATTCCATTTAAAGGTATGGCAGATGATGTAAATGAGAATATTCTGTAAGGCAGGCCAAACCAATGAAGATGAGTGGAAATATCCAATTCCTGTGGTGTATAGAGAATTTTCAAGCTACTAGGAGACACCTAAACCTAATCTACCCAATAAGATATTTTTTACATGATAGAGATATACCAGTGCCATGGCATTTGTTGGGAGGAGTTTGGCAACATTTTAGAAGAGTTTTTGGGTGTCATGGTTTAAAACAACTGTATTGTTTGTAATAGCAGATGTCTATTACTTTAGAGAAATGGTAAAATGCAGTGGTGCACGGGAACCGCCCCCCTCTCTCCAGACACCACTTCTATGTAAAATGGATAGATTTATACATTGCATGAATCTATCCATGGCCGCTGTAGACACCCTCTATTCAGGCATCCGGCCCCTTTTTGGACGCTGGGCACATGCATTCCAGAAGGAGGGTGTTTTTGAAGCACCTGAAGACACCTGGAAGACTCTCTGTTGCTTTCCAGGGGGTGGAACCAGAATGACCGCTCTGATAACTGATGAGCAGATGTCCAGTATACTGAAGGATTTGCATGCAAATTTTTAGAAAATCTGGGAACCGCGGATAAGTTACTCCTTCTCATCCCTGCCCCCAACTATTTATGGTTGGCTTTAAACCTTGTTTCTACAGGTCCCGCGTCCATTGTACTTGTCCTCTCTTGGTGCCCCTCTTTTCCTCTCCGTTTCTTTTTCTCTTTTTTCTCTGTTTACTCCTTCTTCTCTTCCTTCCTGATATGAAGGCTAGCAATGGAGACTGCCTTACTCCAGGGTACAGAGTAATATAGTCTATGACATATGCCTAATTTTCAACCTTGTCCTCTATGGTCTTGGTAACCTCTTTTTTTGGTTATGCTACTCATTACACATTCATACGCTGCTTTTTACATACCTGTTCGATGTTGCCCCTGCGTGGGTAAATCATAGCTTGTTATGACTTTTGAAACTTCAATAAAAATATTGAAACAGAAAAAAACTTTTTCTTTAAAAAAGACAGCTGGAATCTGATCAATTGCCATGACCATGTTCCTTATTCTCGAATAAAAAATGGAATGATTTAATATAGAACCGTTTTATCATGTGCCTGGGGTTTTAGAAGACACCTAAAAGCTGGCTTAACTTATGGTCTCAGCATTGACTTATACTAAATAAAAGTAACCAAGCAGTGTTTTCTAACCTATTCCTTGCTTTGTCTCTTTGTCTTGCTTTGTCTCTCTAACATTGTTAGGGGCTGCCATATAGACCACTGTCCACACCTGTGTGGTTTAGTTAAAGAGGAAAAAAATCCTGATGGGTTTTACTTCCTCTTTGTATCCTTGCAAAGGTAAAACATAATGGGCTACTATGCACCGCATAGCCCATTATGTGACACTTACCTGCAGGAGATGCCCGCAATGTCCCTGTCTTTCTTGCTAGCAGTGAGCATCCATTTTTCACCCCTCTTCCTTCCAGGGCCATGAACTCCGGCTCTGTGACTGGCTGGAGTCGTGTGATGTCACTCCTATGTGGACTCTCTATGTGGACGGTTCACATATCTCCAGGGTGGCTGTGGAGTGCACTACACAGAAACATACTGCACTGTTGAGAAACTGTGTGTGTTTGGCTCATTTTCAGGCCTGAATTCAGCCAAAGATTCTACCCTGATTCATCCCTGAAATAGAGGACGTTCCTGAACTGTGAACCGAGCCTTAAAAAAGACTGTCACTTCAGGCTTCTGTCATGATTTAAGATGTCGTGGGGTTTATTTACTAAAGGCATATAGGCTGTTCACGTTGCAAGGACATTTTCACTTAACTTAGTAAATGAGTTGAAGCTCTATTGATTTTCAAGATTTAATTATGTGCAAGCAAAAACACATTTGTTTTCCTTGCATGTGATGGGGTATTCTTTATTAGTTAAGCTAAAGAAACAATCCCTTGCAAAGCTAAGGGCTGCCTACATGTTATATGAAGCTGTTAGACTTACCCATGTTACAAAAGAAAATGGGGTTGATTTACTAAAGGCAAATAGACTGTGCCCTTTGCAATTGCACTGATTTTACCAATCATTTAGTGACTGTGGTGAATCTCTGCTGATTACTATAACCCGATCATGAGAAAGCAAAAATGCTGTCTTTTATTTTCCTTGCACCTAATTGGGTATTTTTCACAAAGTGAAACTTTATCACATTCCCTATGCACAATAGAAAATGAGTGCAACTGTAAAATGTAGTAAAATGTAGCCTTATTGCCTATAGTAAATCAACCCTATGGGGCTAAAAGTGTTACTAAAGGTTATATTTTTAATTAAAATAACAACCATATTATACTTACCTGCTCTTTGCAGGTGCATTGCACAGAGCAGCCCCAATTCTCCTCTTCTCGGGTCTCCTGTATATATATATATATATATATATATATATATAGACATAGATATATCTATATCTATATATCTATATCTATATATCTATATCTATATCTATATCTATATATATATATATATATATATATATATATATATATATATATATATATATAGATATAAATATAGATATAGATATATAAATATAGAGATATATAAAAATATAGTTAGCCAGATAGCTAGAGATAGAGATCTATCTATCTATCTATCTATCTATCTATCTATCTATCTATCTATCTATCTATCTATACATATATATATGTGTGTGTGTGTGTATATGGTGTATATATCAGCTGTGTATTTAGTTGTTTTATCTGGGGTTCAACTATTTCATTGTGTAGATGTAATTGTCTACAAAAGAAGAGGACCTTGGGAAATTATTATAAGAGTAGAGAGTGTCTATTGGGCTGAACAGTTTTGCTATTTCCACGTTATCACTTAGAGGATAGGGTGCAAATGTGGAATCTTCGCTGTATACTTTCAATTCCAAAGTGGAATGACTTGTTAAAACAGATATGATTTGATAAAACGTGTGTATTTATGTGGAGGCAGGGTGATAAGTTTGTTCCAGTCATAGAATTTCTGCCGCTGCACATTATAATAATGTATTATAGATGTATGAAAATGGGATTTCCCAAGTTTTCAAATAGCAATGAGATTCCTTTGTGCTTTACCTGCTATGCGCAAAGAAACCGTCATCTGTAAACAATAAAACCTGGAATGTTTTCAGAATAATTATAAAAGTAAGGTTGGAATTCCCTATATGCATCAGAAATAAAAGCATTGTTACAAAGAGAATAATTTGAGATAAGTTGACCACTATGGAGTGGTTATCTGTGTGTTGAAAACAAAAGACTGTGGAAGCTGCTAACAAAGACTTGTTTCCCTGTGAAATGTATTTGAAATTGCCTTTTGGAAAATACCTTCAGATCTCTGTTTTTCAGCTCTGCATGATGTTGTCAAAGCTTGTTGCTGGTTGCAAAATGGAAAATTACTGAAGCTGTGTTGGCTCCCTGTGCTGAGATGATTTTGTGCTTTTGGGGAAAAGTGTAATTTTCACCTCAGCAGCCATTTGTTCTAATTTTTCATAAACTAGAGTATGTTACATTTTCCAGAGGGTGAAGGCATAGCCACTGTCTGTAAAGGGTGGGGGAGTCTCATCTCCTTCTTTTAATCTACCTGACAAAAAAAACATAAGAATTTTGTGTGCACACACTGGATAAACAAAGCTGGCTGTAGAATATAGAATGCTCAGATCCAGTATTGTATGATCTGACCCTTCCCTAACTGATCTCATTTCCTTCCAATAGCACATTGTCTGTTCAGTGAATGATGCATTAGCTCTTCTGTTGTTATTCACTGTAAGCAGAACAATATATCAATTCTTGGTGAGTAGAGACAGACATTCACATATTTACAGTACCAAAAATAATGTGGAATTCACATATATGCAGTCTTTCCCTGATGCGTTTTCCATTGCAATGGAAATGTATGTCAACATGCATCAAGGATGGATATGGAAGATCTAGAATGGAAAGTCATACAATGATGGCATCTGACTGTATACAAGGTCACTATACAACCACTTATAGCATTTCCAAGATGTCTTTCTTTGAATATATGGACAATTTGCAAACACTCTAGAGTACTGCACTAAAATTACTCAGTTTAACCTTACAGGTTTAGAAATGATACAGATAGAATAAATGTACCCATGCATGGCTGCTACATGTATGTGTTACCAGCATCTTGCTGCGATAATTATCATTCCAGAAGTTACCAACAAGTTATAATCCTATTCATACATTCTTGCTACACCAAATGCACAAGCTAAGACCACAACAAGAAAGATCCATATAAACCAAAAAGCATAGCATCCACGACTATGCTCTGTAGGCAACAGCAACTGCTCATGTATCTTATTATATTAAGCTATTCATTAATGTTTTAATCCAACTATCAGAAAACTGTAGCCCAAGGTTCACACTTTGTTTTTTAACCACTTAAGCCCCGGACCAATTTGCAGCCAAAGAACCAGGCCCCTTTTTGCGATTCGGCACTGCGTCGCTTTAACTGACAATTGCGAGGTCATGCGAGGTGGCTCCCAAACAAAATTGGCATCCTTTTTTTCCCACAAATAGAGCTTTCTTTTGGTGGTATTTGATCACCTCTGAAGTTTTTATTTTTTGCGCTATAAACAAAAATAGAGCGACAATTTTGAAAAAAAATGCAATATTTTTCTACTATAAAAAATATCCCCAAAATATATATAAAAAAATTGTTTTCCTCAGTTTAGGCTGATACGCATTCTTCTACATATTTTTGGTAAAAAAAAAATCGCAATTAGCGATTATTGATTGGTTTGCGCAAAAGTTATAGTGTTTACAAAATGGGGGATAGTTTTATAGCATTTTTATTCATATTTTTTTTACTAGTAATGGCGATTTTTATTGTGACTGCTACATTATGGCGGACACATCGGACCATTGTCATTTATACAGCAATCAGTGCTATTTAAATGCACTGATTCCTGTGTAAATGACACTGGCAGTGAAGGAGTTAACCACTAGGGGGCGGGGAGGGGTTAAGTGTGTGTATGTTTTTTTAACTGTAGGGGGGCGTGGCTTGGCGTCTGACGTCACTGATCGTCTTTCCCTATAACAGGGAACAGACGATCAGTAACAGGCACAGTAGGAAGCAGGGGGAGAGGTTTGTTTACACATACCTCTCCTCGTTCTTCAACTCTGTGACCCGATCGCGGGACACCAGCGGCGATCTGGTCCACTGGTCCCGCGGCCAAGGTCAAGGAGCTCAGGACCAGGTCGTGAGCGCGCCACCGGCAGCACGCTTGCGACCCACGGCTGGGCACTTAAAGAGCAACGTAACTCTATGTGCTTGTGCCCAGCCATGCCATTCTGCCGACGTAAATGTGCAGGAGGCGGTCCTTAAGCTGTTAAATTCAAAATGTTTGAATCATCGGTAAAAGCTGTGGTGAAAAAAATGACTGCTAAGAGTATGTCTGTCTGCTTTTATGAAATGGAACTTGGCTCTTGCCACTAAATGTCTGAATCAGTCCTATTTCACTATCTTGTGCATATGTAAACCTGTGAAAGACTCAATCACCCACTCATAAGCGTGCTAAAATTAGGTAGACAAATCTTTACTTATGTAGGCACAAAACAAGATAATTACTGTTCAACATTTGAAACGTGTATTTTTCAATGGGGAGCTTCTAACAGCAATAATGTACAAGGGTTTCCTGTGCCCACCAACAGTGTTGTCATTTGAACACATATGATGAAGTCATCATATAATTTTACTAACATCATTATGATTTTTGCATTGCTCTCAAACTTGTTAAATAAAACATGGATTAAATACATGTTTATATTGTTCATATTTATGCAAGGACATTTTATGGAAATGTGCATAGCCTGTAGTATTGACCGTCTTTGGTTTTCGAGGAAAACCTCAGCAAATTGACTAAAGTAATGCTGTTTATTTTCTACTGACAGCTGCCAAGGTGCTCCCAAACGCAGCTGTCGGATTATTCCCTCTTTTTCAATGCATTTCCTTGTCATTCCCTCTATTTAGGAGAAAAAAAAAACATATCAAAGCATTCCCAGTGACTTGGTTATAATTGCACCCTCTGTTCTGTGTAATTGCTCATTCATTCAAAAGCTTTGCTGCAATATTTTGAAACAAATTGACATCATTCTAGTGCTGCAGTTAATCGACTATTCAGTAAAAACACAGCGCAGGGATATCTTCCT
This sequence comes from Lithobates pipiens, assembly GCF_037356315.1. Lineage (NCBI taxonomy): Eukaryota > Metazoa > Chordata > Amphibia > Anura > Ranidae > Lithobates > Lithobates pipiens. Next base: position 463,647,487 of record NW_027507748.1, read on the forward strand.
GCATTACCAACATGCCTGGGATTATTGCAGATGTGTGATTTGCAGGCTGCCATTTAACCTTTACTGTGTAGCAACTTTAAAAAATTCCTTTCTATGTGTGTAGTACTTTTTATTGACCCTTTTTTTCTTTAATATAAGATCCAGATAAAATACTGTACAAAAAAAAAAAAACAAGCAAAAAAAAAAAAAAACTTTTTAAAAATACAATTCTACATTTGTGTATTGTTGACACATTTACAGTAGGTTGATTTACTAAAACTGGACAGTGTGAAATTTGGTGCAGCTGTGCATGGTATTAAATCAGCTTCTAACTTCAGCTTGTTCAATTATGTTTTGAAAAAAAAAAACCTGGAAGCTGATTTATGCAGAGCTGCACCAGATTCTGCATGCTCAAGTTTTAGTAAATCAACCCCATTGATCCCTTTCCATTTTGAATGTTTACATCTAATGGAAATAAATTTGTATGTATGAGCACTGTCACTCCACATTAAAAATATAAATTCCAAATTCGAAATAAATAAATGTGTGGGTTGTGTGGCGCTTCCTTCAAAAAATAGATAATGTAAACAATCACACTACCAAAGTGGCGAAATATTCCTACAGTGCACAATTATTATCAGAATACTACGTGAGACAAATCAAAAATACTATGTGAACTAGACTAAAAACCATATTAAGCAAATAAATGAACAATTTATCAATAAATTCATAAACAAATAATCAATGGGCCATAGGAGACCAGAACATATCTGAAAGTCCAAAAAATATATATGTGATAATAGTCCAAAAATTATATATAAATAATCAAGTTGATAAAAATTGTATATATATATTCCAAGATGTGTCCCAGATGATGAATTCACAGCAAAAATTGCGATAATTGGTAACTTTTTGTGCTCAAACAATACAGGTGACTCTTATGCTTCCCCTCCAGGGTCCCCACTCACCGACTCCCCGTACCTCTGCAGGGGTAATAGGGGTATATGACAGCTATAGGTTCCTGAGAGCTGGTCCGTTCTCACAGCAGTGACACCTTATCTGGCTCCTTCAGCTGTTGATATGCCCCAGAGACACTCCACACTGGTCATATACTTGGTAAGGGAATATACAGGATTTGCCCGGATGTATCCTCATAAAGAAAGAGATATTCCTCCCATAGTGCAGTATTTCCGAAATTCCAAATTCAGTGCCAGAAATTTTAGGTTACAAATTGTCAGAACAGATAACTTGCAAATTGATATATTTTTTGATATATTTGACACTAACACTTTTGTTATGTGCATTTTTGCTACAAGTGAAGAAATATGACATCACACATGACAAACTAATACAAAATATTTTACGCAACATCAACCATGCCCCTATAAATGAAGAAGGACCTAAATAAAAAGCTAAAATTTGTAAATTTTGGGCTTTAATTTCAATATAAATCATAGTGCTAATCCTTGATCTCAACTTAACCTCTACACCTCTAAACCTTAGCTGTATCCTAACACCTAACTACTATTCCTAATCTGTAACCTTGGTTTATACCCAAACCCATTAACTTCAATAATTATTACAGTAATAAAAAACTATCACAAACAGACTAACTGAGCCTGCACCACTGAGCATGCAGATCAGAGACTATACAAACTTACGTAAACAAGAGCAAAGAAAATGCATTCTCTGAAAAAAGGGTATGCACCAATCCAGGGTAATAAATTATCAAGTATTGTTAGGCAACTAACAATACATATAAAAGAGAAAAAGATATGTCCCAAAAGTAATTGAATCTATTAGCCCTTGTACACACGGCTAGACATTGCGACAACAAAATCCGTCGGATTTTGTCCGAAACTGGTGTTGTATACACACGGTTGGACAAAGTTGTCAGAAAATCCGATCGTTTGTAACGTGGTGATATTATTTAGTTACAACGGGACTACGTTCAGGCTAGTAGCCAATAGCTTTGGTCTAGGAATTTGATCTGAGCATGCGTGGCACTTTGTCCAATCGGAATTCTCTCCAAACGATAGGACAAATTCCGATCGGATCATGTTGTCAGAAAATTGTTATATCCAGCTCTCAAACTTTGTTGGTCGGACATTCCGACGGAAAAAGTTAGATGAAGCCCACACACGGTTGGATTATCCAACAACACGGTCTGATCGGACATTTTCCATAGGCTAAGCCCTTGTACACACGGTCGGACATTCCGATGGACAATGTCTGATAGGACCGTGTTGTCGGATAATCCGACAGTGTGTGGGCTCCAATCGGACTGTTTCCGTCGGAGTATCCGATGGACCAAGTTTTCCAGCTGGGCTATAAAATTTTCCGACAACATGATCCGATCGGACTTTGTCCGATCATGTGTAGAGAATTCCGATTGGACAAAGTGCCACGCATGCTCAGATCAAATTCCTAGACCAAAGCTATTGGCTACTAGCCTGAACGTAGTCCCATCCTAACGAAATAACGTCATCACATTGTGTACAAGGGCTAACAGTTCTCCACATGACACTATTCTTAGGACAATAAAACTGGAGCACAAATTCTAAAAACACACCCCCCATCAATATTAATATCAACAGTCCCTCGATTTGCTAAAGTGTAACACACAGGATCAAAGAAAGTCCTGAATAGAACCATAATGCAGTGTTACTCAGGTCTGAAGACATTTTTGAAAAAAATATTAAACAGTGCATAATGAATTGCCTGAGTAAATTAATACAGATGCAAAATACCCAATTTATGGACAAGCTAATATTTGTAGAGAATAAGGCAAGGCTAGTAAGCAGACAGCTGCCAGCTGCAATAGGCATTGGGCCACCTGCTAGCTGGTCCTGCCTCATCCTCTGACAATCTGCCAATATCAGCTTACCCGGGATTGCACCATTCTCCCCTGTTACTCAAGATGTATCATTCACTTGAGATATATGTACATATAAAGCATTGGAAGGTTTGGAATAGATGCATCAGCTACTTTATGGAACATGGTAGTCTGCATCCATATTAGTTTAGTCGAGTTATTCAGTGTTGCACAAAATACTATCACAAAAATAAACAAGCTCAAAAGTCTATCATGCTAAAAACTGGATTCAGTAAAATGTGGTGCCCTAATTAATTTACAGTTACCCAGTTATTGTAGAACAGTCGACTGTTTGAAAAAGTATTTGAAAACCAGTCTACAAACCTACTTCTTTTTTTTTTTCTGATGGAGAAAACATCAGTTTTTGTGGAATAATTTAAAATTAGATCTAAAGTGGCTGAAAGGCTATCAAACTCACAGCAACACCAACGTCTAAACAATGCTTTACCTGTCCCATAGGATCAGTTCAGGCTCCACAATCGAATATTTGTTAGTGTTTGATCTACACTTTTATCTAATTTTCCCCATTCTAACAGATTTAAATATCCACCATTAATAAATGGTATTTGAATTTATATTATTTAATTTTGTCCTGGTTCACATTGTTGCTACTTTGAAATTGCACTACTTCACTTGAAGTAGCGCAATTTCAAAGTAGCAAGGTCAGTGCGATTTCAGGTGCTACTTGATAGACATCTGTGTGGCTTCATGCATAGATGTCTATTGAAGTCACACCTGAAATTCTCAAAAGTAGTGCAGGAACTACTTTTGCAAATCGGTGCTGCGCTGCAGAATTGGTGGCACACCAATTGGAACAGTGACATTGCCTCCAATAGGCTGCGACTTGTCATGCAATTTGAGCTCTCAAATCACATGACAAATTGCTCCAATGTGAACCTAGGCTTATGGTAAACAATATTCCATTTAATGTTTTTTTTCTGTAGCTGACACTTTTACTATGGGGCAACTAAAGAGTAGAAACAAGCCCACAACTGCAATAACAACCATGACCTTTTTTAAAATGTAACTGATGGCCCTCCTCTATTTAGTAGACGTGGTTTGGGCAGCTGTAAAGCCCCCTAATTACCTCTACAAACTGAAAAGTAGTGGCTCTGCCCACTAAAATTCCCCACCCCCAGCCCGCCCTTCTTCATTGTGAACACAAGACTGCTGCAGGGTGATTCAAATTGGTGAGTCCCCTGTGAAACTCAATGCATGTATCTCTTGGCAAATCTGTGTTCATAAGCTCAGCAGTTTATGGTGGCACTGGCTGGGTAAGGGGCTAATAGGAAGCCTTTCTGTAATTGCTTACTTGCCTTACAATTTGTTGTCAACCATTTCATGTTTTTTTATTCACCTGTATTATTGTTTTGCGATTTATAGTGTTTAAAAAGGAATATACATTTTACTACAGTGGTGTGAAAAAGTGTTTGCCCCCTTCCTCATTTCCTGTTCCTTTGCCTGTTTGTCACACTTAAGTGTTTCGGAACATCAAACCAATTTAAACAATAGTCAAGGACAACACAAGTAAACACAAAATGCAATTTGTAAATTAAGGTGTTTATTATAAAGGTGAAAAAAAATCCAAACCATCATGGCCCTGTGTGAAAAAGTGATTGCCCCCTAAACCTAATAACTGGTTGGGCCACCCTTAGCAGCAACAACTGCAACCAAGCGTTTGCGATAACGTGCAATGAGGCTTTTACAGCGTCCTGGAGGAATTTTGGCCCACTCATCTTTGCAGAATTGTCCTAATTCAGTTACATTAGAGGGTTTTCGAGCATGAACGGCCTTTTTAAGGTCATACCACAACATCTCAATAGGATTCAGGTCAGGACTTTGGCTAGGCCACTCCAAAGTCTTCATTTTGTTTTTCTTCAGCCATTCGGTGGTGGACTTGCTGGTGTGTTTAGGATCATTGTCCTGCTGCAGAACCCAAGTTCGTTTCAGCTTGAGTACACGAACAGATGGTCGGACATTCTCCTTCAGAATCTCTTGGTAGACAGCAGAATTCATAGTTCCTTTTATCACGGCAAGTCTTCCAGGTCCTGAAGCAGCAAAACAGCCCCAGACCATCACACTACCACCACCATATTTTACTGTTGGTATAATGTTCATTTTATGAAATGCAGTGTTCCTTCTACGCCAGATATACTTGGACACACACCTTCCAAAGAGTTCCACTTTTGTCTCATCGGTCCACAGAATGTTGTCCCAAAAGTCTTGGGGATCATCAAGATGTGTTGTGGAGAAAGTGAGACGAGCTTTGATGTTCTTTTTGCTCAGCAGTGGTTTTCTCCTTGGAACTCTGCCATGCAGGCCATTTTTGCCCAGTCTTTTCCTGATGGTGGAGACATGAACGCTGACCTTAACTGAGGCAAGTGAGGCCTGCAGTTCCTTGGACGTTGTTGTGGGGTCTTTTGTGACCTCTTGGATGAGTCGTCGCTGCGCTCTTGGGGTAATTTTGGGCGGCCGGCCACTCCTGGGAAGGTTCACCACTGTTCCATGTCTTCGCCATTTGTGGATAATGGCTCTCACTGTGGTTCGCTGGATTCCCAAAGCTTTGGAAATGGCTTTATAACCCTTTCCAGACTGATAGATCTCAATTACTTTCTTTCTCAATTGTTCCTGAATTTCTTTGGGTCTCGGCATGATGTGTAGCTTTTAAGGATCTTCTGGTGGACCTTACTGTGTCAAGCAGCTCCTATTTAAGTGATGCCTTGATTGTGAACAGGTGTGGCAATAATCAGGCCTGGGTGTGGCTAGAGAAATTGAACTCAGGTGTGGACAACCACAGTTATAGTATGTTTTAACAAGGGGGGCAATCACTTTTTCACACAGGGCCATGATGGTTTGGATTTTTTTTCACCTTTAATAATAAACACCTTCATTTACAAATTGCATTTTGTGTTTACTTGTGTTGTCCTTGACTATTGTTTAAATTTTTTTGATGTTCCGAAACACTTAAGTGTGACAAACATGCAAAGGAACAGGAAATGAGGAAGGGGGCAAACACTTTTTCACACCACTGTATGTAGCCTTTATTACAATTTTTATTTGCCCTACATTGTGGTACTTTATTACAAATTATATTTGCGTTATAGTCTGTTTTATTACTATTATTTATTTTACTTTTAAATGTATTAATAATATTAATATGAAAATATTTGAAGTATGCTATAACCATTTATCAGTATTGTAGGTTTCGTATGTAGTTTGTTAGAAGAGGAGTACGGGGGTTGTTTTTGGAGGTCTAATTGGAAAACGTTTAGAAACATTTATCTATATTACACTATTTACACTATTTAATGTGGAAATGACTTAAATAATTGTTCTGAATTATTCTTATTGAAAAAAAAAACACAGTAGATACACGTTTTGCATTTTCTGTATTCCTGTGTGGCCTTTTCCTAAGTGATTCACTAGAATGTTTGTATAAGCTATCCTAAGTTGTTATAGCTAAATATGAAATCTTTTTATAACCCTATCAGATCACATTGTGGAGTTGATTGATGGTAAATTAGTACTTTCCCAGAGGTTAACAATTCCTTTAGAAGTTTTACAACTGTGCTAAAGCAGCAAACGTAAAGAAAATCACCATAATTATTATGTACTCAAGATTGTTTGTCACCACTCTAATAATAGGTATTTGCAAGACTAGTTATCTGGATGCTGATTATAACTAAAGCTGAAAAATAAAATATGCAAGAAAAATAAAATGTGACTTGTTTAAAGCAGAGGTCTGCCCACCGCTGCAAAAATTAAAAGCTAGCAGCTACACATACTGCAGCTGCTGACTTTTAATAATAGGACACTTACCTGTCCTGGGGTCCAGCGATGTCTGCACCCTAGCTGATGTTTCCATGAGCTGTTGCCAACATTGCTGGTAAGGGAGCCCGGCAGTGTAGCATTATGGCTTCATGCCGAGTCCCTACTGTGCATGCACAAGGCTCTGCTCTTCTACTGGCCCGGCAGCGGGGGAAGGAGGAGGGAGACGAGCTGCTGGTTTAAATTGCTGCAGGCCTGGATTCCCATAAGTGGGGACAGGAAACCTGTCTAAGAAGTATCCGCTCCCCCCCGAAAGGTGCCAAATGTGGCACCAGAGGGGAAAGGAGACAAATGAGCAGAAGTTTCACTTTTGGGTGGAACTCTGCTTTAAGTTCATGTAGTCATTTAATAAGTGTGCTTTTTGCACATCATTAAAGCTTGGCAGATATGTGTGTGTTTCAACATCAATATTCTTAGATATACACTTATAATTTTTATCTTATTTATTCTGATGGTTCAATCATATTTCATTTATTTTTCTATTATTAGATGAATGTTTACCTTGCACTCTTCTTTATTTTGGCTGTATCTTCCTTAAAAAGGTTTTGGCTTAGAACAAAATGGTTATAAACAAATATGACTGTTCAATTTTGCAGTTTTAAACTTTAAAATATTGTCCAAAAGACTTGGGGTTCTGCAATTCTGGTGTTGCAGGCTAACCACTGTACTCACCAATACATATTAAATCCAGAGGTTCTTTGGTTGAAAAAAATCCAGCTAACAAACTATCTGAATGTGACTTAGTTGAGATGCATGTCAAGGAGAAGAGGCACAGAGGGTGATTTGCTCAAACTGGAAAGTGCAGAACCTGATGCAGCTATGCGTGGTAGACAATTAGCTTCTACCTTCAGTTTGTTCAATTAATCTTTGACAAAACAACCAGGATGCTGATTGGTTTCTATGCAGAGCTGCACCAAATTTTGCACTCTCCAGGTTTTGTAAATCAACCCCACAGAGACAACTTCAAAACTTAAAGACTGGTGTTGACCATAACTGTTGTGAATAAGCCAGCTGTCTAGGTTCTTATTATTAGTGGATTGGATGATGTCTCAGAAACTACAATGGACTCCACGGTATGCATCATTGTTAGATTTATTTTAGAAGGAGCAGCAACTCATAAACTTAAAGCTCATTTAAGCCATGATGGGAGAACACTTTTATTCTGGAAAAAAAACTGAATCTAAAGAAAATTTGTGTAACAGTGGCAATCAATACCTACACCAAAATGACTCTGTAGCTTCACCAAAATAATTTGAAGAATTGCTTCTTGAAATAGAAGATTGTAAATACTAGTCTTTCCAGTGGTGGTGGTGGTGGTGGGAGGGCGGTGAGTCTGAACTCCAGTGTCTTCAGTAGAGCTTACAGCAAAATCTTCAGTATTCAACATTTCCTGGAGTGTTAAATGCCTGTGTCCTCTGCTACATCAATAGCCCCATGTTTTTATTGTGTGCTGTAGTGACACAAACACAGTGAGCTTTGGACAACATGAATGTGTTGACTGCTGAAGACTTTTTCATATGCTTTAGTGACTGAAGACAGAGTTCAAACTTGCAACAATTTTTCAATATATTTAGTGAAGCAATATAATCACTTTTACATCTTATCTAATTTCCCCCCAAACATGCAAGTAAGACACTTCCTATTGATTGACAATTCTCAATCACTGTACTGTATCTATAAGGGAAGGGGCAGCTTTATCCTTCTAGGCTGTTCTCTTAATGTGGGCTACATCACTTCTTCTTTCTTCATCTCCATTACAAGAGAAACAGATGCTGTGAAGTTAATAGTTAAAGCTCAACTCCAGGAAAATGTAACATTATCCCTTGCAAGGGGTTAATTGCTCATTTAGATCTAGGAAACACAGAAAATAAGATTTTCTTACCTGATCTTCTGTAATGCTAGACCGGTTCCCACAGCATCTTCTTTCTACATGCCAGTGGTCTAAGATCCAATTTGGGGTTCAGAGTCCTACATTGAACGTGATGGAGTTGAGGGGACAGGCCACTGCAGGAGCACTGTCTACCAAGGGAGCTGAGGTCCCGGCTTCTCCTCTGATCTATACAAAATTAGCAATTAACCCTTGCAGTGTGGGCACAAACCCACTGCAGAGATCATTTTAAAGTTTCCCGGAGCTGCGCTATAAGTTTAGAGTAAGTTCAAAAAGGATAATGGATTGCTATAAGGTTCAACAGGTATTGATCCTGAAGTCATGATTAAAGCGGTAGTAATCTATTGTTTTTATTTTGCTTTTTTTTACCTACATGGCAATGTCCTAATGTGTTAGTATGCATCACATACTAGCACATTATGTGAACGTTAACTTGGAATTAAGCCATGCAGCGGCACACTGTCACCACTGAAGGTGCTTCCATTTTCACCTGGTCTTCCTTTCAGGTTCATGGACTCTGGCTGTGTGAGTGATCAGAGCGGCGATGATTTCACTCCCATGTATCCGTGCTGGAGCGGCCATTTACAACACAGAACTCTGAAGGAATGGTCCAGGTATCCCGTTCCTTTAGAGTGCATACACCAGTGACATCACCAACTGCATCTACAGTAAATATCTTCTAAACGGTGCACAGTTAGAAGATTTTTACAGTACCTATAGGTAAAATTCATGCATAGGAGCTTACTCCCACTTTAAACTCTGATATAGCACTAAATGAGCCAACGTTTTCTCAGTCTCCACCATGTCTTGTGGCTGATATTTGTTGCTTTTATGTTTCCATAAAGAAGGAGAATTTTGAAAAGTGCAGTTGTCCGGATTGTTTGGGTTTACAATGTATTGATCTATATTTACACAAAATGTACTTAAAAGAGTTGTAAAGGTTCATGTTTTTTCACCTTAATGTATTCTATGGATGCATTACACTGGGGGTGTAAAATACCCAATTTCAAAAAAGCATTTAACTCACTTTGCTTCCTCTCATATGACAGCATTGCTGCCTGGAGATTGGCCCAACGCTGTCCCATGGGGGCACTGAGGCAGTCCTCAGCCCTGTGTAAACTCTGACTAGAGTAACTTAGAACTTACATGGGTCTTAGTTTCTTTGCTCCTGGCAGCAGAATAGAGTGCTGGAAATGGGGGTATGAAAGCAATTGTGTTGTTGAGCCCAGTATGTGAAAAGCAGTATGAGCTCTGTTGGTAAGATATGGGCTATGAAATCTGGTTCATTCATACTAGATGTCTACATTTACAATGGCTAAAATAAAAGAGTACATTTTTTTTCTGGCCTGCACCTTTAACATTTCTGTTGTGATCTTTTCTTTTCTAGAGCCCTCTATGAAAAAACATTTAAAAATCCCCAAATAGCACAATATATAATCTATAGAGCTCTAGCTTGTTAAACTGTGTTCTATAATTACCCAGCATGAGCAATAGTGAAATAAAAGCTCTGATCCCAAAACACTCTTAGTAGTCCATTATGTGCTGCTCTGTCATTGGCTAGTACACATTGTATTGCAGCATTGCAGGGAATAACACCTGCAACGCACTGAAAGAACACACACACTTTATGAGTAATGCTGTCAGTGCTCACTGTTTTCTAATAAACCGGTAATCAAGTAATTTAATGATTCAATTTCATAACAAGAATATTTGTTCTTCCCCCACAGAGAATGTGCCGATCAGTAACAGCAGTTAAATTAACTTGTACATCAATTATTTCTTACCTGGTCTGAGCTAACCATTAGTTATGACAAAATTGCTAATTAGAAATGAAAGGTCAACATTAATAATTGATTTTTGATATAATTATTTCTTAGAGACCTCTTAAGGAAAGCAGAATTTCAGGACTTCATATCATATACGTGTTTTGCTTGTTGTTTACAAACATCTTTTTTTTTTTTTTTTTCATTTGTAATTCTAAATTTCCATAAAAAAGGGTAATAAAACCAAAAAATAAAAATGTATTATGCTACAGCTTACCAATCCTTAAAGCCCCACATTAGGCATTTTGGAATTGCAGGCAAAATCTCAGTTCTTCCAACTGCGAATCCAAACCCTGGCAAAACCTGCAACGTGAGTTTGGGTTCCATTATTCCTAATGTCACCCCCAAATGTGTGGTGATTCTGCTGCAATTATCATTCCACAGAATTGCGGGAAATACATATTTAAAAATAAGCTTGTCACCCAAAAAGGAGCAGGAGCTTCTTTTGGGTGAAAAACTTGCACAGGGTTGCCCAAGTGAATGGGCTGCCCTATATGTGACTAAAGGAAATACACGTAAATCATGCTTTTAAAATGCTTATTCCCGCAATGTGATATTTGAATGGGGCCTAAATGCTTTCTTTTTCAAGGATTTTTTTTCCTTTATATCTGGTGATGCAACACACTTCCTGTCTTAGCCCTTGTACACACGGTCGGACATTCCGACGGAAAATGTCTGATCGTGTTGTCGGATAATCCGACCGTGTGTGGGCTCCATTGGACTGTTTCCGTCGGAATATCCGACCGACAATGTTTTAGAGCTGGGCTATAAAAAATTTCCAACAACATGATCCGATCGGACTTTTTCCGATTGTTTGTAGAGAATTCGGGGGGACAAAGTGCCACGCATGCTCAGATCAAATTCCTAGACAAAAGCTATTGGCTACTAGCCTGAACATAGTCCCATCATAACGAAATAACGTCATCACATTACGAATGATCGGATTTTCCGACAACTTTGTCCGACCGTGTGTATGCAACATCAGTTTCGGACAAAATCCGACGGATTTTGTTGTCGGAATGTCCGACCGTGTGTACAAGGGCTTAGGGTATTTCCACTATGGAATATAGCCATCATCTGAGGAGAGAGTGGTTTTAGCTGTACTAGTAGATTTAGGCCTTATGCACACAGGCAGAAAAAAACTGGCACTTTAAAGGGCATTTTTATTTTTTTATGCCTCTTATGGCAGCTCCATTTCAGCCAATGTGTCCATGAACATTGTGTTGCTTAGACTTGTAATACACAACAGAGTTCAGGAGCTTAAAAATTAAATGCCTCAAACCTACTTTCGGATAGGAGCTTACTGCCATAATTTACATAAATAAATGCAGGAACATGCAAAACAGTTGCGTATGCACATATGTATAAATAGACAGTAGAATATGTTTTTTTGTCATATACTGGTAAATGCCATATGCCTATGAACAAGCATAAAAATGCAGAATTAAATGCCAAAATCAGTTTCTGGGAGAAGAATCCAACATAAATAAAAAAAAGTATTTTAATATGCACGTGTGCATGAAGCTTTATGCCGCGTACACATGAGAGGAATATCCGACAGAAAAGTCAGATGGAAGCTTTTCATCATATTATGCCATAATGTAGAGTATACTATTTCCTATCATTTGAGCCCAGTCTTGCCACAAAGAAGTAATCCAGCCCTGAGCAATCCTCTTTTATGGTTCAGTGAGATAAATCTTGACAGAGAAAAACTTTGTCAAATCCTCCCCCTTGTTGTGAGTGACAGGTGATTTGCATATCTCGTGCACTAGCCTAAGAGACATGCATTATTTTTTCATTCCCTCCCACTCCTTTCTTCTGCTGCTCTGCCAGGATTGGATGTTCCACACCTCAGCATAATTGGGCATGCTGAAGTCATGTGGTTACTTTACTGTCTTTTCACTGGCTGTTAGAGATCATAGCAGAATTTCAGTGTAAGGAATACACAGGAGAAAATGCATATTGACAAGGGGAGTGTAGAGGTGGGCGGGAAGTCTACTGACATCACGACTCCACCCACTGAGCTCCAGACAACAGACCCACCCACAGAATCTGCAGTTTTTAGGGTCTCATAACAAACAGAGGGGAGACATTTGACAGGTAATGATACATGCAGGGGGCATGTATATCCTTATACATAACCCCTATGACAGTAGTTTAGAAAGGATAACATTGGGTTTAAATCCACTTTAAATCTATCCTATATATCTATCGAATTTATATTATCTATTTAAGGTATATCTAATTATATGCACATTTTTTATTTGATGTACGGAAAACTGTTGGGTAAATGAAAAGTCAAATTAAAGTTACAACTCAGTTGCCCTCTGACTGATATATTCAAATTTGAAATTAAAGTGGTTCTGGTCAGAATTTTTTAACCATAATGCATTCCCTGCATTAACATAAACAATGTATTAGTATTTCGCACCACTTCCCCCCCAAATACTTACCTGAGTTCTCACTTGTGCCCATCTGTAGTGGCTCTCTCCTCCCTCTCTGCATTACCAGAACACAGAGGCAGCAGTGGGAACCATGGGCTCTTACTGCTTTTAATCAAATCCTGTAAGCAGAGAGCAGGAAAAAGGGCCATTCTGCACTGCGTGTGTATCTATGGACACACACGGCCCAGCTCAGGAGTGAGCTCATATGTCTACTCCCATAGCAAGTGGTGGAGAGCAGAGGAGCAGCAGAGCATGCCAGTGGGTGGGGCCCCAGAAGAGGAGGTTCAGTGCCTCTGTCTAATACCTTTAGACACAGCAGATAAATATAACTTTTTTTTGTTTTTTGTTTTTTTTAGGTAAAACAAATTGTCCTTTTGAACCACTTTAATTCTAAAGGGAGAGATGGCTATAAGAATAAATAACATTATGTGTGATGGCTGGTTCTTTCCACAACACAAACATGGTTACAATCCTATACATGTGGGGTCATTATTTTAACATTTGCAAACCAACATATTCAAAAATGAACATGAGTACCCAAGTAAATGATTATGTGCACAGTGTAGTCTTTCTTATTTTGTCTGGGGTTTGCATTTGACTATAATTTACTACCAGTACCAGTAAAGCATTTCATTTGTTGTTAATTTGTGTCTGGAATGTGATTACTTTCAATGTGCATAATCTCTTCCTTTCTACTTCAAGTGTCTCAATTTCTAATTAAATCACATTAATTAAACTGTAATAAGTATCTGTAGTATCCATATTCTACAGGTTAAGTATTGCTCATTAGTACAATGTTTTGTTCTTTCAAAATTAAGAAATAAAAGTCTCAAATTCATTTGATATTTAAAAATCAGTGATGTTCTAATTGTTTGAAACAAATGTATCCACTTTTTACAGATACTGTTTTCAAAGCCTATGACCTGGCTGACAAGCACAGTTTGCCTAATGGAAAGAGACCAGCATTAACATACATTGCTGTATGTAATTATTTCACATCCCCTTTGTCCCTAGTGGTCTGTCCAGTGTCCTACATGCAGTTTTATATTATAAAAACTGTTCTTTATGCCTGGAAACTGGAGATTGTCCATAGCAACCAAAACTGTCCCTTTACATCAAAAGTGATTTTAGACCAGCTAGAAAACAGCAATAATAAATTAGAATCACTCGCAGAATTGAGGGATAGCGATTTGTGCGGAGATCCGTCATCAAATACTGAAAAGTAATGACAGTGACAATTCTGCAACTGAGCAAATTTCAGTGTTTTTGATTTGATTACATTATTGAATTACAGGCCTACAATATAAATACAATATATAATTTTCATGCAAGATAATTATACTGCTTTCAGCACCTAAAATCTGAAATAATCATACCGCCAGGGAGGTTAAATAACATAAACATAATAGATGGAAAACATAAATATATAACAGTGTATATATAATATAATCCACAGTAGCACTCTTAAATGTGTCCAAAAAGGCAAAAATGTCCTTAATAATGAAAATATATATATATATATATATATATATATATATATCAGTGTGGCTTCATGCACACGTGCATATTAAAATACTATATATATATATATATATATATATATATATATATATATATATATATATATACAGTAAAAAAAATTATATATATATATATATGAAAGTCTTGTGAATCCACACCAAAAAGATAATCCTTATTGAAGAGTGCAAAAACAGTATGATGACACTGTAAAGAAATAAAGAAATAAATGTATGAATGTATATTTATTTTAGTATGGACCATCTGTGTTGACATGGACTGAGGCTGAAAGGTTTTCAGAAAAGGGAAAATGGAGCTCTGTTTATATTCTTATTTAGCGGATATAAAGCAGTGACAGTATATGTTTTCTGTCAATTATTGTCTTGGTGACAAGGGTCATCAGCACAAATAGAGTGGGTGAATCTAGCGCAAACACTTTGACTTGAAAGAAAAAAAACAAAAAAACATAGGCCTCTATGTTTTTCCTGCAATGGCCTTATGCACAGTGCAATGGAAAATAAAATATGGTACAGAAAATAGTGTGAGCTCTACTGCAATCTGGAGGTCTAAAAAGAAATAAATGGCTGAATGGTTCCTTCTGAAATTGAAGCAGAATCATTAAACAATTGGTAAACCATATTTAGCAATACAACCTTGACAGGGGTCCTAATCTTTCCTTATTCTATCCAAAGCTAAAAAATAAATAAAATAAAAATAAAAAAGATTTGGAAATTAATACACCTTAAATGACTGTTTTGTCACGCAGTTGTTCTTTTTTTATCCGATAGGGAAATAAATAAAATATTTCCAGTACTAGCACCAAATCATGTGACTTATATTATCAGCTGATTATTTTATGAGGAAATGAGGCAAGGTTATATAATTACACATAGAGCACACTCTATGGTATGGTCATGCATATGCAATACTTGTGGGACTGCTGTGAAAGTGGAGAATCGCTGTAACAGTCACTTCTAGTATAGTGATCACTGCTATCTTCCATTATCCCAAAGAATGACAAAGCAGTGGTAGTTGGAACAATCATTAATTCACGACTGGACTACGCAAACTCGCTTTACATAGGATTACCACAATATCAACTTGCGCGATTACAACTGATCCAAAACACGGCGGCAAGGCTGATAACAGGAAAAAAACCCTGGGAATCCATTTCTCCTTCACTGAGGAGCTTACATTGGCTAACCGTAAAAAATCGGATCACGTTCAAGACCCTTTGCCTCACCCACAAATGCGTGCATAGAGAAGCTCCGCAATACCTAATGGAGAAAATAAATCATTACACACCAAACCGCAGTCTTCGATCAGCCAACAAAAACCTCCTCCTCGTGCCCAAAGCCCGGTATAAATCCAAGGGTGATCGGAGATTCGCTGTCCAAGGGCCTCGGCTATGGAATGCTCTACCAATCAACATCCGCCTGGAAGAAAAAATTACCTGGCTTTTAGGAAAAAACTCAAGACCTTCCTCTTTTAGCAGATGATCAAAGCTCGCCACAGCGCCTAGAGGCGATTCAGTTCGCATTGTGCGCTATATAAGTATTTCATTCATTCATTCATTCATTCCTGTGCCAAGAGGCTGCCCTGCTGCATAATGAACACAGGGGATGCTATTCACAGAACACCTTGCATTGTTCTCAATGTATGCAAAGCATTCTCTGATTGGATGAGGTGGAGATTGAATTTTTTATTTCTTTCCATACCAAGATATTTTTTACCTTCATGCCTTCCTTGCATAATGGCCAAGTGTTTGCAATACCCCCTCACCTCCCTATATATACTTAACTTATCTTGATTCAGTGCTGCAGCCATCTGCTGCACCACTGCTCTCACTTCCTCTCATAACATGACACAGAAGCAACAACAAGAGTCACTGGTTCCTACTGCTGTCAATTAAATCCTTTGAGGAAGGAGCAGGAGTGGGGCTGAGCTGCTCTGTGTGTATGTATAGAAGCACACAACCTGGCTTGGGAGCTAGCCTGCAGGTGTGTCACCATAGCAAGCAGCTTGCTATGGTGGCACACACAGAAGAAGAGGAACCATGAGTGCCTGTGGGGGGCCCTAGAAGTAGAGATTCATGGGCGCTCTGTGCAATACCATTGTATGGAGTAGGTAAGTATAACATGTTATATTCTAGATTTAACACTCTGATATCTGTATCATAAATAGTCTACAATATAGCTAAATAGGGCTATATCTGTGTTTAATGTGCGATTATATTAATTACCTGCTGAGAGTTTATATTGTTCTATACAGCCTAATGTAACCCTGCCAACTCAAAAACATTGTGAAATAGTCATTAAATTATAAGTGGTAATGTTCTTCTAAATACCTCTGCATCTCATTAAGTGTATAAAAAAAAGCTACAAGTTTAGAGACAACATTCTGGCAGACATGGCCTATTTTAGGCACTAAAGCTAAAGTCGGAATAACAGCCATGTAAAAAAAAAAAAAAAACAGCTGCAGGGTTTGAGAATAACACTTCTATTATTTTTCACTTCGGCTTTTCTTGACAAAAAGCTTTCTGCAAAATTGAAACTCAGATTAGAATTATACTGGCATTGCTAAACTCAAGGGAATTTCTGAAAAATAATATGTACATATGTACATTTATGGGAATATACCGGCATATAAAAGGATTGATCTTCATATATTTTCTTTACAGGGGATGACTGCTTGATTTAATAACAACACAGAGCGCAATCAAATGTAGTAGTCTATAGTAAACAGGTTTCAGCGCTCAGGTTTAGTGTAGTCACATTAATGAACTTGAGTTTCTGATTGGGTTACTGAACATTGCTACAGATCTATGCATTTAACCACTTCAGATCCGCGCTATTGCCAAATGACGGCATTAGCGCGGACCTACATTTTCAGGACTACGTCTATTGACGTCGTCCTGGTTACGAGCGGCCTGCGCGCCCCCTGAGGGGCGCGCGCGGCGCGCTCTGTGATCGGCGAGTCCGTGAGACTCGCCTGATCACCGATCCGTGTAAGGGGTCGATCCCGACCCCTTATCACGTGATCAGCTGTCAGCCAATGACAGCTGATCATGTGATAGAACGGAGCCGGTAATCGGCTATTATTCCTCCTCGCGCTGACAGCGCGAGGAGAGAAAAAAAAAGCCGATCACCGGCGGCCGTGATCGGGACATCAGTCCCGATCACGGCCATCAATACAAGGGACCACCTGCCACCTGCCTGTGCCCACCTGCCTCCCGCAGTGCCCCTGAAGTAAAATAAAAGAAAAAGTAAGTGCCCCCCGTCAGTGCCCCCTGTCAGTGCCCATAGTGCCCACAGTGCCACCCACAGTGCCACCCACAGTGCCACCCCACAGTGCCACCCACAGTGCCACCCAATCTGCCTCAAAGGTGCTGCACCCCAGTGCCGCCCATCAGTGCCCAGCAGTGCCGCCCATCAGTGCCCAGCAGTGCCGCCCATCAGTGCCCAGCAGTGCCACCTATCAGAGCCACCTATCAGTGCCACCTATCAGTGCCCATCAGTCCCATCTATCTGTGGTACCTATCAGTGCCCATCCGTGCCACCCATCCGTGCCACTTATCCGTGCCACCCATCCGTGCCATCTTATCTGTGCCCATCTTTGCCCATCAGTGCCGCCTTATCTGTGCCCATCGGTGCCGCCTTATCTGTGCCTATTAGTGCCGCCTTAACTATGCCTATCAGTGCCCACCAGTGCAGCCCATCAGTGCCCACCAATGCAGCCCATCAGTGCCCACCAATGCAGCCCATCAGTGCCCACCAATGCAGCCTATCAGTGCCGCCTAATCAGCGCACTTCAATGAAGGAGAAAAATGACCCGTTTGCAAAATTTTATAACAAACTATTAAAACATGATTTTTTTTTTTGCAGCTTTTTTTGTTTGTTTAGCAAAAAATAAAACTCCGAGCTGTAACTAAATACCACCAAAAGAAAGCTCTATTTGTGGGAAAAAAATGATAAAAATTTCATTTGGGTACAGTGTTGTATGCCCGCGCAATTGTCACTCAAAGTGCATCAGCGCTGAAAGCTGAAAATTGGTCTGGGACTGAGGGGGGTTTAAGTGCCCAGTAAGCAAGTGGTTAATAAAAGTGTGCTGTATTTAGCTGCAGTATATTGTGCTGAGAAATGTGAAATTCAGTGGTAGTCTAAAATACAGTGCCTTGCAAAAGTATTCACCCCCCCCCCCCCTTTGGCTTTTTACCTATTTTGTTACATTACAGCCTTTAGTTCAATGTTGTTTTCTTAATCTGAATTATATGCAATGGATCAGAACACAATAGTCTAAGTTGGTGAAGTAAAATTAGAAAAATATATACATAAAACTATTTTTCGGAAATAAAAAAACTGCATGTGCGTAGGTATTTACCCCCTTTGTTATGGAGCCCATAAAAAAGCTCTGGTGCAACCAATTACCTTCAGAAGTCAAATTTTTCGTGAAATGATGTCCACCTGTGTGCAATCTAAGTGTTACATGATCTGTCATTACATATACACACCTTTGTGAAAGGCCCCAGAGGCTGCAACACCTAAGCAAGAGGCACCACTAACCAAACACTGCTATGAAGACCGAAGAACTCTCCAAACAAGTAAGGGTCAATGTTATTGAGAAGTACAAATCAGGGTTAGGTTATAAAAAAAATCCAAATATTTGATGATCCCTAGGAGCACCATCAAATCTATCATAACCAAATGGAAAGAACATGGCACAACAGCAAACCTGCCTAAAGATGACCGCACACCAAAACTCACTGACCGGGCAAGGAGGGCATTAATCAGAGAGGCAGTACAGAGACCTAAGGTAACCCTGAAGGAGCTTCAGAGTTCCACAGCAGAGACTGGAGTATCTGTACATAGGATGCAAATAAGCCGTACGCTCCATAGAGTTGGGCTTTATGGCAGGGTGGCCAGAAGAAAGCCATTACTTTCAGCAAAAAACAAAATGGCACCTTTTGAGTTTGTGAAAAGGCATGTGGGAGACTCCCAAAATGTATGGAGGAAGGTGCTCTGGTCTGATGAGACTAAAATTTAACTTTTTCAAATTCCATGTGAAAATTGGTGGTGGCTGTATCATGCTGTGGCTATGTTTTTCAGCAGTTGGGACTGGGAAACTGGTCAGAGTTGTGGGAAAGTTGGATGGTGGTAAATACAGGGGTATTCCTGAACAAAACCTGTACCACTCTGTGTGAGATTTGAGGCTAGGATGGAGGTTCACTTTTCAGCAGGACAATGACCCCAAACACACTGCACACTTGAGTGGTTTAAGGGGAAACATGTAAACGTGTTGGAATGGCCTAGTCAAAGCCCAAAACTTAATCCAATAGAAAATCTGTGGTCATACTTAAAGATTGCTGTTCACAAGCGCAAACCATCCAACTTCAAGGAGCTGGAGCAGTTTTGCAAGGAGGAATGGGCAAAAATCCCACTGGTAAGATGTGGCAACCTCATAAAGACTTCTTAAAAGCAACTGTGAAAGCCTCAAAAGGTGGCTCTACAAAGTAATGACTTTAAGGGGGTGAATAGTTATGCACATTGACGTTTTCTGTTATTTTGTCCTATTTGTTTTTTTCTTCACAATAAAAAGAAAAAAAGTCTTCAAAGTCGTGGGCATGTTCTGTAAATTTAATGGTGCAAATCCTCAAGCAATCCATGTTAATTTCAGGTTGTGAGGCAACAAAGCACAAAAAATGCCAAGGGGGTGAATACTTTTGTAAGGCACTGTAATAATTAATATTAAAAATAGATGTAATCATTGATTTAAAGGGAAGATGTTCTCTGTAACAATTAATTAATACACCAAGAGCCTGGGTTACTAAGTGTGAAATGTAACCCACACTCACTTCAAACATTCAATCAAACATCCAATCACAGGCAAAAGAAGCTGCTTTTTTTAAAAATCTGCTGCACATGATTAAATGTTTCTGTCAGCATTAATTCACTTCAACGCAGTTCAATTCACTTCACACTTTAGTAAATCAGATCCCAAGAGTAAACCAGCATTTTACTCAACACATAAAGAGACAGATGCACAAACTTAGAAAAAAGGGGGAGAAACTGCGCCAAGATATACAATGTGTACCTTTGAGTAATAATTAAAAGTTATGAAAAAGCTGCAATTATCCTGTGTAACACCAATATAGTAAAAGGATTTCAAAAAGAAAAATAGAATTGTGCTAAATCTGTGAATTTAAACAAATATAAATATCAACCATGACTTAATAAATGAAACATATCAATAATTAAACTATTCACAGATCTATATGAATAGACTAAGGCCTCTTTCACACGGGGCGGATCAGTAAAGATCCGCCCCGTGATGATCCGCTCGCTCAGCGGGGATCGCTCCGTTGTCCCCGCTGAGCCGGCTGCGGACAGGGCGGTCTCCGCACACTGTGCGGGGACCGCCCTGTCAGCTCTCCGCTCTCCTCTATGGGGATCGGACGAGCATGGACCGTGTGTCCGTGTTCATCCGATCCGCTCTGCAGACGGACAGAAAAATAGGATTTTCCTCCGTCTGCAGAATCGGACATTTGCGGAGGCGGACAATAGCGGGTGTCTGCGGATGCTCATCCGCAGACACCCGCTATCCCATAGGGATGAATGTATGGCCCGTATTTCATCTGCAAACGGATGGATGAAATACGGACATACCATCCGCATGTGTGAAAGGGGCCTAAGTGTAAAATTAAGACAGCAGTCTCAAAGCACCAATGTGAAATGTCTGTGAACCGTAAACGAGTAAATAGAATTAGAGCCCATTCACACAGGGGCAACACGACTTGTAGGCGACTTGAGTCAGGCAACTTGGACACGACTTGAGTTAAGATCACAGCGCGACTTGGGACGACTTCAAAATGACTTGTGATGACTTCAAGCCCGACTTGGGACGACTTACAAGTCGCCCCAGGCCAGGCGACTTTTGCCGAGGCCAAGCAGAGAATGAGCTCAAGGGGGAACTCCACGGCAAATTTCTGAAAAAAATTTGGCGTGGGTTCCCCCTCCGAGAGCATACCAGGCCCTTAGGTCTGGTATGGATTCCAAGGGGAACCCCCTACGCCGAAAAAACGGCGTGGGGGTCCCCCCCAGATCCACACCAGACCCTTATCCGAGCACGCTACCCGGCCGGCCAGGAAAGGGGGTGGGGACGAGCGGGCGGCCCCCCCCCCTCCTGAGCCGTACCAGGCCGCGTGCCCTCAACATGGGGGGGTGCCTTGGGGGAGGGGGGGCGTGCGGCCCCCCCACCCCAAAGCACCTTGTCCCCATGTCGATGAGGACAAGGGCCTCTTCCCGACAACCCTGGCCGTTGGTTGTCGGGGTCTGCGGGCGGGGGGCTTATCGGAATCCGGGAGCCCCCTTTAATAAGGGGGCCCCCGGATACCGGCCCCCCACCCTATGTGAATGAGTATGGGGTACAATGTACCCCTACCCATTCACCTGTGGAAAAAAAGTACAAAAAAAAAACACAACACAGGGAAAAAATATTTTATTGCACAGCTCCGGGGGTCTTCCATCTTCGGGGGTCTTCTCGCCGGACTCCTCCGCTATCTTCTTGTAGCTCTTTTACTAGCGGAGGAGTCTGGCTTTCTTCCTCCCCGCCGCCGGCCTCTTCTCCCGACTTCGGGGGTCTTGTCCCCCTCTTCGGTTCTTCTGCCGGGCCACCGCGCCTTCTTATAGCTCTTTTGCAGGCGGTGGCCCGGTCTTCTGTCGTCGCCGCCGCCGCCGCCGCCTTCCGTTCTTCTTCTTCTTCTTCTCCAGGAGATGTTGACACGACGCTCTCTCCGGCCGGAATGCCAGAGCCGCCCTGCGCTGCCACTTATATAGGGACAATGGGGCGGTGTCACATGGGTTGATGTCACATGGGTTGGTCACATGGGTTGATGTCACATGGTAAGGGGACGGGGTCACCATGTGACATCAACCCATGTGACCAACCCATGTGACATCAACCCATGTGACACCGCCCCATTGTCCCTATATAAGTGGCAGCGCAGGGCGGCTCTGGCATTCCGGCCGGAGAGAGCGTCGTGTCAACATCTCCTGGAGAAGAAGAAGAAGAAGAACGGAAGGCGGCGGCGGCGGCGACGACAGAAGACCGGGCCACCGCCTGCAAAAGAGCTATAAGAAGGCGCGGTGGCCCGGCAGAAGAACCGAAGAGGGGGACAAGACCCCCGAAGTTGGGAGAAGAGGCCGGCGGCGGGGAGGAAGAAAGCCGGACTCCTCCGCTAGTAAAAGAGCTACAAGAAGATAGCGGAGGAGTCCGGCGAGAAGACCCCCGAAGACGGAAGACCCCCGGAGCTGTGCAATAAAATATTTTTTCCCTGTGTTGTGTTTTTTTTTGTACTTTTTTTCCACAGGTGAATGGGTAGGGGTACATTGTACCCCATACTCATTTACATAGGGTGGGGGGCCGGTATCCGGGGGCCCCCTTATTAAAGGGGGCTCCCGGATTCCGATAAGCCCCCCGCCCGCAGACCCCGACAACCAACGGCCAGGGTTGTCGGGAAGAGGCCCTTGTCCTCATCGACATGGGGACAAGGTGCTTTGGGGTGGGGGGGCCGCACGCCCCCCCTCCCCCAAGGCACCCCCCCCATGTTGAGGGCACGCGGCCTGGTACGGCTCAGGAGGGGGGGGGCGCCCGCTCGTCCCCACCCCCTTTCCTGGCCGGCCGGGTAGCGTGCTCGGATAAGGGTCTGGTGTGGATCTGGGGGGGACCCCCACGCCGTCTTTTCGGCGTAGGGGGTTCCCCTTGGAATCCATACCAGACCTAAGGGCCTGGTATGCTCTCGGAGGGGGAACCCACGCCAAATTTTTTTCAGAAATTTGCCGTGGAGTTCCCTCTTGAGAGCTGATAATTCTGTCAAAGTCGCCTCCGTATAAACGGAGATCCGACTTGGAGGCGATCTCCATTGAAATCAATGGGTACCGGTCGCCTACAAGTCGGATAGAAGTAGTACAGGAACCTTTTCTGAAGTCGGAGCGACTTCAGTAGTGTGCATTAAGACGGCTCTCATTCACTTACATTGCTTTTTAAATGTTGTCCGACCTGAGGCGACCTGAGGCGACTAGGGGCGACCTGAAGTCGGATCAGGAGTTGCCCCTGTGTGAATGGGCTCTTATTGTTCAAAGTCCAAACAAATCAAAAAAATTCCATGTGTAACAAGTTCTGAAAGTATAACAACCACCCGTGAAAAACTTAGGAAAAATGTCCATCCACAAATGAAGCGTATCCTCAATTATTGATGAACCAAAGCTGTGCTATTCCACCACTTTAGGGAGAATCACTTCTTACCAGATGCATGTAATACAAGCACAGCTGGTCTCCAACAGGCCCCGAACTCTCTTCCTATCCTTAAAATCTCCTTGTTGGTAATTCAAGCCCATAGAAGATTACCCGTGGCATATAAAAAATATAAATGCTCCCATAGTGTAAAATACCTTTGAATTTATTGGAAAATTAAAAACAAAATATTGCACTTACAGTATTCCATCAATTAGAACACCTATAGTTCAAAGTGCCAGCCGATGCACGTTCAGACAAACCTGTCCTTCTGGATGTTTGAGCAGTAACACGAGGTGATGTCAGGGTGTCGCTCCACCCTAGCGTTTTGTAAGAGAATTATAACGTCCAGGTGCACTTTGCAATTGTAGTTTGCACTTGTAGTGCAAAGTGGATTTGCCTTTCATAAATAACCCCCTATAACTTTTGCACAAACAAAATCAATAAAAGTTTATTGGGATTTTTTTAGCAAAAATATGTAACAGCATACATATTGACCTAAATTTATGAAATTTTATTATTTTTATTTTTTTTATTGGGTAGGTTTTATAGAAAAAAGTAAAAAAAAAAATATAATTTTTTTCAAAATTGTCAGTCTTTTTTGTTTGATAGCGTAAAAAATAACCACAGAGGTTATCAAATACAACCAAAAGAAAACTCTATTTGTGGAAAAAACGACATCACCATATAATGATATAGTATTATATAGTACAGCAGTAATATTTGAAACAAAAAAATCAGATCCTCCACAGCCTCATCTCCCCCACAATCTGGCTGTGGACTTTCCCTCTGCATCATCATGCCCAGAGAGCAGGGTTATGCACCCTGCTTTGATCTTGATTACATCAGTACCTAAGACTACTAGAGAATTGGGGAGCAGAAGTTTTGGTGACTGACCTAGCTACAGAGAGAAGTATTAGGTGAGTATACTTGCTTTTATTATTCCCCTAGGCCAAAACAAGCCATTGGCCCTTGCTGTCCCACTACAGGGGATACTTTTTATTTGCCCTGAATTGGGCTTAATTAAAGCACCAAAATTGTTACATTTTGGACCAAATGGAAAAGTTGTAAAGCCTCTGTTATGTTTCAGAGTGAGGAAAGATTAACAATGTTATTAAGTGCTGTGAGTTCCTTCTTTCTTGTTTTGGTGAGAACAGCATCCTCCATTTCCTGTATAGGTGTCACAGACGCAGGAAGTAAGGGAAGATTTATGGAATTGTTGCATTATAAATAGAAATATTGATGAAGGCCAGAGCCTTAATTTACCCAACTGATAAAATGTATCCATATATTTTTTTTTAATATAATGCATATTTTATAAGACAATATATCATATGAAGAAATACAAAACAAACAATTGTTGTTCCTGTTGTTCCTGCTTTAAAATGCAGTCCACCAATCAGTAACATTATAGATTGTGAAATTGCCACCAGCAAGATGACCTTGTCAGATTTTTCAGCTCTGTTCCTGTTCATCTAGAAGGTTAGATGGTTTCTAGCCACCCTAACAATGGGGTAAGTGGGAAATCCTTATAATGGTCACAGTTATCACAAAGTGACAATTTTACTATTCAGAAACAAATCTTTAATGTTGAACTCCAGACAAAACGTGTCTTCCTTTTAATTGAGTAAGGAAGGGTTATAATGTTTGCCATGTTTTTACTGACGTCTGTACCTCACTGACAAATGCCCCCTCACTTCTTGTACTAAAGGCACAATGGGAGTGGAAAATCCACAATGGACAGCTGTCTCTGGAACAGATATCTCCACTATAGGAATTCCCCTCTACTACACTTTCTTTTGCATATTACCTCTTTTTTTCTTTTATGGTAACTGCCACTGGGACAGAAAATATGAGGGGATCTATCCAACCTTCTTACATACAGTCATCAATAAAAACCTAACTGGCGTTCTGACTCTTCCCTTACGCCATCTGAAATGAACAATTGCTGGGTATGGGCTTTTAGTGTTTGCCGTGTATAAGTGGCAAATGAATGTACAGTTCCCTTTTTTTGGTGACAAGACATATAACAGTTATGCATGATAAACTTATATTAAGACAGAATCAAAGATAATGATGTCTTCAGTGATTAATTGTTACAATTCTTTTTAATGTATGTATGTATGTATCAATGTATAACACATATTACTAACAAACAAGCCTCTAGGCTAGTAATCATAATTAGAAATGAACAAATGTTGCAATAAAATCCATGAGGAAAATGTAATATAACACATGCTTCCTATTAAAGCATTCATCCTAAAACAGCCAAATCATTGAAAAACAATGGAATAAGGCTGTAGAGGGCCAAATTGGTAGCCAAGTTTGAACTAGGCTGCCTTGTCTAAACAGCTGATTTCTGGGGATTCCAAGTGGGACTCACTCAGCAGAGGATTTATTTGAAGGTTTTTAACTTACACTAAAAGTAAAATAGGGATAGGGAAACCAGTTTTGAGTTGTTTAGGGAGTGAGGAAATAGTTGGATTGCCTTTTTACATTTGGAGTGACCATATAATATTGGTTATATGCCTGTAAGTGTATTTTTATGCTCTTATACTTGAACCATCTGAACTGAAAGAAGAAGAAAAAAAATAGTCTGGTTAGACTGGTAAGGTTTCCCATTTCTAAACCATATTGTAAATGTCTGATATATGAAGCATTTTGCATTTGTTCTGCTCTAAAGTCTACAGTTTGTTCCTAAAGGAAAATCTCTATTTTTATACTTACGGTAAGTAAATGACCTTTAATAGCTCAATACTAAATAGATGCTTGCACGGAATTGCCTTTTTATCTCTGAGCTCCTACACATTATCTAAAAGTCCTCACCCCCTTCTTTCATTCAATCATTTCTTCCCACCTTCCTCCTAAATGTTATCTCTTTCCCAAGCTATGACTCATCATGTCTCCTGGTACCAAACAGAATATTAAATTGACCATTTTGCACAATTATTTTTTGTTTTTCATGCATCTGTGCTCTCATTCTTTATTGCATATACTTATTTGCTATTCTGTCTGTTACTATTTTCCCCTCTTTAAGCCCAACTCCAGCCCCAACCCAGCAGATGCTCCTTTATACCACATCTTATTCTGGTTGCATAACAGAGCTCATTTATTCCACTTTGCTCCCTTCTGCATACCTCCAAAAGTCTCTACAGCTCTTCAGGTGGTGATTAACTTCCAGGCTGTGTAGCATATAACATTACCTAGTCATCTTGCCAGCCAGGCTGTAAAACCCACCTAGCTCCTCTATGGTACAGCGTCATCATCATATTGCAGTTGGATATTATTGTAGTATGTAGCTCAATGCAGCCAGCATTGTACCCAATAAAGTTGATTAATGCTGCCATTACATCTGCCCACCCTACCAGTGAGACAGGTGCAATGCATTTCAGATTTCATTGTCCCAGAACAGTAATGCATGTCTTTGTTGTATGTGCACCACTTCATCTATCACTCCAGCTGATGCAGAATGAGTGAGATAAGCAGAAATCACTGTCACATGGCCATCACAAAAAGATATTTAAAGAATATTTAAGAACAAAATATTAAAGTGCAAGTGAAAAGGTGGGCAATACGCACAGGGGTTCATTCAGTTACATACACCCTGAAATGGAGCTTTAAGGTGACTACATTATATGATGATCTTTTCCACAACCAGTGTCAACTACGGTGACCCACTGTCCTAGCATTTATCAGTAGCTCCGAAAGTAAAATAATATTCTGTTTGTACAAAATCTCCAACCAGTATGGTTATTTCTGATCTAAGATCTCCTGAAATCATTTTTAATGCTTGATACAATGAAGGTATTTTATTCAAATAACAATTAAAGTCAAAACACACAAGTTTATAAATATTTTGTCAGAGCAACAGTAGTATAATCTAATTTTTACACTATTTTATCCCAAACATTTGCCCAAATACTTTAAAAACACTCCCTAATATGTGGTTACATGATACCCATCTTCTGTATCTTTTCTCACATGCTGCTGGCCTTGGGAAGGGTTCAATACAGAGTGCTATGTCACTTGCCTTGACATGTGTCTTCTACCCAGAACTACCTCTCTTGCCATTTTTAGTTTACAACACACAGGGAAGAGAGGTAGTAGGTGTCACTACAACCTTCTATCTTTGGAGAGGCCTTGACCCCTGACATTAAAACAGCTGAAATAATATCAAAAAAGCGAGGAGAACATTCATTCATCTAAGAGCATAGGTTGGTGTAATGGGCAGAATGTCACTAAAATGTTTCACTTCCAGTGAAAAGGAAGTTAATCTCATGCAGTTGCACCCTTTCAAGCACTGCAAGCTGCTAAGTATGGTTGCTGATGGGGAGAATTGCCACCATGCATGTGCACCTATGCCAGAAAAGGGCCAGGAAAATTATTCAGTGCTTTAACCCAGATTTACCAACTACCATAAAGATAATGCACCCTTCAAACTACATAGATTAGATAGGAGGTATTGTGGCAATACTAGTGAAAAACATTTTTACCTTATGTTTAATGTCTCTTACTACCTTAAACACTGATATTTACCCTTTGCCAACAAGTTACTTTTTAGATGTAGTGCCCTCCTGGTCAGGTGCTAATTAACATATTGAGAGGTACATTTGGTTGTTTAGGCCAGTGGAGCTTGTGGATTGCTTTTTGTCTTCAGCTGCAGGCTTCCCTGTCTCCCCCTGTCTTTCCAGAAGTCTCTGGAACATAGTGGGTGGAGAGGGTAGAGTCTGAGCTGGCCCTGGATACAGCCTGAGCCAATCCCTGGTCCCAAAAATGGCCAGCAGGAAGCTGAGAGGTGTATATAAGGGCTAGAGCAGATAGTAGCAGGATCCTTTGCCTGCTGGAGAGTGAGCTAGCCTGAAAATATGGTAAAACTTTCCAAGGCTTAGAAGAAGCTTTATGAAGTTCTTATTCCAGGAGCTGATGGATCACCCAAGGTCACAGGAATACCTAAAGCAACAGCTAAAGAGGACCCACCCGGCAGACTTTGTGTCAGTGTCAGCCGAAGCTGGAGGAAGGCCTTCAGATTGCCTAGATCTCAGGGAGTAAGCCTTAGAGAATTCTCAGGAGAGAGACTGTTGCCTTTACACCCCTTTTGCTAGAGGGATTGTTCCAGACCTGCTGCCAGGGCTGCATCCTCAGAGGAAACCCCCCTTTGCTGAGCTATTGCTACTATCTGTACAGTAGATTCTGCTCTACTTCAGTAAACTATTGCAAGATAGTCTCCTCCTTCAAGTTGTTAGTTCTGGGCATCCCAAAGCTTTTGCCAATCCCTATCCCAGTTCTACAAAACAAATACAAACAACATAAAATACACAATTTGCCTGATTACTGTCTTAGGACTGAGTGAGATTTTATACATCTGGTTGAAAATACCTTGTGCCTGTCTGCTTGCTCCACTAAGGGATCAGAACCTGGGTAAACAGCGGGACCCGACAAAGGAGGTCAGCTTTGGGTTGACATGAGGTTCACTATTCTTTAGAATTTTATCTATAAGCTGTAATAACCCAAAAATATAGCTTTCACAATAACTGCACTTCTTCCTCTGCAGATCTTGTTCTGATAGCTTCCCTCGGCTACTGTATAGCTTAGCTGTTTACAGTGGTCTATGGCTGTTCTGTCATATGTAAGAAAATTATTTTAAAAAGTTCTACATCAATGATAACAGAGCTCTAGTGGATCCTCACAAATTTTGTAATACATTATTTTTTGTTTGCGCATTTCAAGCCAAGTCCATCAAGTAGGGTATCTTGCATGTCGGACCACTCTGCGGTGACTATCCCAGCTGTTAAGACTTATTAAATGCTTGTTTTGTATTGATTTCAGACATGAAATGACCACCCTCCATTTAAAACAAGTCAGCTGGAAATCTATCTTCTGTTTTAAAAAAAATCTATCTTATTTTTTTTTAAAAGGACAAACCTTTCACCTGGTATGTAGACTATGTGAACACACTCTCCCTCTTCTCCAGTATAACACAATGTGTTTTTTTAATTGTTATTGTGCATTACTGAAACAGTTTACTAATGCAGTGCAAGGCATGTGACAGATGTTAAAGCAAAGCACTGTGGGACTTATTTTTAGTTTCAAACATTTGTAACATTCCAGACCAGCTGTAAGGCATATGGGGAAAGGTGAATAGGTGCAAATGAATAAATTGTTGCCGCAAATAGAATTGGAAAGTGGTAGAGTTATCTTTAAAAGAAGACGTTCTTAAATCTAGAGTTTCCTTTTAGTTCATTGAAAATTTTGTTAAGCTTTCTTGGCTTTGATCACTGTGTTTTTTCCCAATCTGGTAATCCCTATATTACCTTGGATTGGATGTATGGCTATTAAGAAATAGGTAGCTTATCTTTAACCCAACACAGATACTATGTAATGAAGCTTTGTGAAAGCAATTATTTCTGAATGGTCGGCTAACAAAACCATGTTTCAGTAGAATTTAGGGCTTATCTTTAACAAAAAAGTACATTTTAACACATTATTATATTTGTGTGTTAACAAAAATACCAACAACTGTTATTACGCAGTAGAAGTATCATATAAAAACAAATAAAACTGGCTACAGTGAACATATTTTGCCATTACAATTACAGCCTCT
Source organism: Lithobates pipiens (assembly GCF_037356315.1). Taxonomy (NCBI): domain Eukaryota; kingdom Metazoa; phylum Chordata; class Amphibia; order Anura; family Ranidae; genus Lithobates; species Lithobates pipiens. The sequence continues at coordinate 463,677,731 of NW_027507748.1, forward strand.
GTGATTTTTTTTTAGGTTTCATATAATAAGTTTAAAATGGATCCTAACAAGCTCCTCAATCTAGAGCAGTTGGCTGCAGTTGTCAGTCACTGGATGCTAATACATGTTGTTGTACTTGCAGGTCAAATCTGATAGAGGTGAGTAATGAAGCATGTCTTTATGATATGTTTCTTGGCTCATCACAATGAAACATTTACTTTCATGAGGTTATCAAAATAAAACACCTAAAAATTTGCTTTTTTATTACAAGAATTTAATGATATAGCTTTAAAATGTAATGAGTGAAAATCAACATTTGCCTTTAGGTATTTCACAAAAAAAAAAAAATACCTAACAGAAAAGATATTTAAGGTATTATTAAGGTATATATTTAAGGTTTTTAGTTTATAACAGCAATTGTTGCATATGATGATTTGTTTCTTGTATTCTTCTATTTATTTTTTATTTTTTGCAAAAAATTATGACCCTATTCCACAGTCATCATTGGTGGACTAAAATCAATTTTTAAATACCAGCATTAGCATATAAAATGCAAATTATAGTGCTATGTTCAACAAGAACCATTGCATTATTATGGCAAGCAGTATGTGATCACATATGCTGGGGTCATTGACTGTACACTTAAATGGAAAATAAATCATCTTTGCCATTTAAATTTGGTTATCATTTCCAGTTACTCTTTGTAAATCGTTGGTTCCTATACATACTCAATGCATAGTATATAGCTCTTATACAGGGTCATTTTCTACCAGAAATATAAAAAGAACAAGCAACGCCAATCTAAATGCAGCAGTATTTTAACATGTTTAACCACTTCAGCCCTGGAAGAATTTACCCCCTTCCTGACCAGAGCACTTTTTGCGATTCGGCACTGCGTCGCTTTAACTGACAATTGCACGGTGGTGCAATGTGGCTCCCAAACAAAATTTACGTCCTTTTTTTCCCACAAATAGAGCTTTCTTTTGGTGGTATTTGATCACCTCTGCGGTTTTTATTTTTTGTGCTATAATCAAAAAATCGAACATCCAAGCAGCATTGCAGGGTCTTGCTTGGCGATGCCAGTGATTTCCAGTGTCCCTGGCTTGGAGTTCGACTGTTTCTATGTGTGGCATATAGTAATATCTCCAGAATATAAAGATCCTCCTCTGCTGCCACTTCCAGCGATATCTCCTCACTATGTTTACACTACCTAGGTAGAAAATACTGCTGCACTTAGATTGGCACTGCTCATTCTTCATATTTCTCTCAGAGGTTTTTCTATCCTTCAGCATGCTGCCTTCCCAGTGCCACCCTGTGGTAAGCCACTAAGGCTATGGACTACCCCTAAAAAACCTACAGCTCTATCAGAAGTCTTTTTTACGTTATTGTTATCCAATTATTGACTCCCTGCTACTCACCCCTCTGGAACTTTGGACTATATGTACAGAATTCAGAAATTTTAACTCTTCCCCCATCCCACAGATGAGACAGCTTTGCATTGTAGAAATACCTTAGCGCAACAATTATTGTGTTTTTTTCTTGTCCACCAGAACAGTATCTTCTCAGATATGGTATAAGTAGTAAGGTAATCTTCAAAAAAAAAGCTGCGCTAGAACTTATAAAGTTCCATAATAATAATATAACATAATATATCCTGTTTACAAAAAAGAAATTGATATAACCACAAATCGTGCGGAAAAAAATTAATTTAAAATTAAAAAAACATGAACAGTCCAAAGAAGAGGGAGAGAGACAAGGAGATGAATTTCAGTCCATTAACCACTTAAGGACCGCCGCATGGCAATGTACGTCGGTGCAATGGCACCGACAGGCACAAGCACGTACATGTACGTGCTCACCTTCCAGTGGGTGAGGGGTCCGATCGGACCCCCTCCCGCTGGATGCCGCGGTCCGTTTCGCTGCAGGAGCGATCCGGGATGAGGGGATGGCCGTTGGTTTCTGGCCACCCCCTCTCGATCGCTCCTGGCGAATGAGAAGCTTCCTCCCACTGTGTATAGTAAACACAGGCAGGGAGGAAGTGATGTCATTCTCCTCGGGGCAGTCTTTTTGACCGGACTACGAGGAGAAGTGAAAGTAAGTGTGCACCAACACTACACTAACACATAGGCACACACAGGCACACAACCCCCCCCTACCACCCCCCAATAAAGGTTTAACCCCCTGATTGCCCCTAGAGTTAACCCTTTCACCCCCTTTTGCCAGTGTCACTAAGCGATCATTTTTCTGATCGCTGCATTAGTGTCGCTAGGTAGCTAGTTCTTTTTTTAGGTTCACCGCCAGGTTTTTATAGCGCTAGGTACCCCCATATACTACCCAATAATGGTTTTAACCCCCTGACTGCCCCTAGTTAACCCTTTCACCCCCTTTTGCCAGTGTCACTAAGCGATCATTTTTCTGATCGCTGCATTAGTGTCGCTAGTGTCGCTAGGTAGCTAGTTATTTTTTTAGGTTCACCGCCAGGTTTTTATAGCGCTAGGTACCCCAATATACCGATAGACCTAAACCCTATTGAGCATCTGTGGGGCATTCTTAAATGGAAGGAGGAGGAGTGCAAGGTCTCTAACATCCACCAGCTCTGTGATGTCATCATGGAGGAGTGGAGGAGGACTCCAGTGGCAACCTGTGAAGCTCTGGTGAACTCTATGCCCAAGAGGGTTAAGGTAGTGCTGGAAAATAATGGTGGCCACACAAAATATTGACACTTTGGGCCCAATTTGGACATTTTCACTTATGGGACTACTCACTTTTGTTTCCAGCGGTTTAGACATTAATGACTGTGTGTTGAGTTATTTTGAGGGGGCAGCAAATTTACACTGTTATAGAAGCTGTACACTCACTACTTTACATTGTCGCAAAGTAGCAAAGTTATTTCTTCAGTGTTGTCACATGAAAAAATATAATATAATATTATAATAATATAATTAAATATAATATAATTACAAAAATGTGAGGGGTGTACTCACTTTTGTGAGATACTGTATATATTTTTGCAATTCGTTTCTAGGACTTAGGAAGAAAATGTCACCATATTTGTTTATTTTAGTTTATTTTAGCCCTTCCCTGCCTCAAGCTTTCTTCTTAACTCTTCCAACATTCTGTATAGATAAAGCATATAGTAAAGTCAGGTGCACACGATCAGATTATTGGATGAATTTTCATCCAATTTTTTGTTGCATGCTAGTCTCATATCAAAAGTGAAGCGGTTACGCAACATACGAAAATTCTCGTACGACTTCAGAAGTTATGTAATGTGTTTAATTGTTTTGTATTGTTCTTTGATTTCTGAGCATGTATACTTTTGCTCTTACAGTTTTTTTGGATGAAAACTGTACTAATTACAGGAAAATCAGACACTGTGTACATGTATGAAAGAAATGTTTTTAGCCTGCACATCCTGTTGAAAGCACCATACTGATGATCAGAAAATCGACAGATCGTTCGTCTGATAAAATTTTACTTCAGATATTCGTATCGTGTGTACGGGCCTTTAGTGAAAGGGTTACTCTCCTTCCTTAGAGAAAAGCCAATAGTTTCTCATCTACTACAAAGATGTTCCAACTTCTTCGATTATCCTTTTATTAAGCACTTACAAATATATGTTGTGCAATATTATTATTGACAGTATCATTTGTTAACTCTATAGATTAGTACATAGTTATAACAGAATTATTTAGATTCTATAACAACCTTTTTTTGAGTATAACAGCCAATTTGACAATGAATAGACTGGACGGCTTGGGGATGATTCACTTAAGACCAATACATTTTTTTACATTGCAAGAAAAGTTGCCCTTTGCAAGGGAATTTTTCCCCAGAGTTTAGTGAATGAAGTGCAGCTCTGCTGACTTCCATCATACGATCATATGTAAGCAAAAATTCTGTTTATTTTTTTCTTGCATGCCTTTGTAAAGTGAAATTTCACCACATTCATTAAACTCTGGGGAAAATCCAGTTGCAAACTATACCTTCCCTTGCAAAAGTGAACAGCCTATATGCTTGTAGCAAATCAACCCAACTGTATCACCATACACAGACCAAGGCTGTGAGCTGCAGTTGTGTGACCAGGGACCACGTAAACACAGCTGCATGGTGCTTTTACTACTAACTTATTCAAAAAGTCTATTGAGCCAAACACCAATGCTAAAATTAAGCCAGTTAAAAAAAAATAAAAAACTTAGGTTGGTCTATGCAAAAGAAAGGGCCAGGAGCCATTGTATCATTTATTATTTTTTTTGTTCATCACCACAGCAAGGAGGTGAGGGTTCTAGGCACTCAGGAAAGAGTAAATGAGATAAAAGTAATTTGTTTTATCCATGCCTTGCATGCCAAAATTTCAGTTCTCCTGGGACCCTTATCATGAAGGATTCGCACCATGGATGCAATAAATTAAATTTATCCAATATATCTGCTTAATAGCATATCTAAGCAAATTTGACTTTTTATTGAACAGTTCATTTGACTCAAAAATGCCTGTTTTTCTATTAGACATTTAATTCTGTGAAGTAGTTATTAATTTGGTTTTATTATTCCATGTAAACATTGTCGCAGTCATTAGGAAGCAAGAGCCAGTTCGGCTGGTAATAGCAGCAGACTCGCTCATGCAAATATCACTAACCTATCATGGGATTTCTTCTGGATTACCTCCTAACAAATGACATTTAATTAGTCTATTGTTGTGGTGTAGTCTGCATTAAATTACTTTATTAATTAAATACTACAGTGACTTTACAGCCAGGGTATGTAGACATAACTTGGATTTCCTTTTTATTAGAGTTGTTTTTATTTTTATATTACTAAACAGCAGGAACAGAATTCATGTTGGAGAAAGCCTTTTTTTCCCAAAAGTGTACAGTATGAGAAATTAGTTTGTATGCATATTAAGATGTTATCATTCTGTAGGAAATTCTGGAAAAGCCCTTGTGAATGATTTGCACTGCTCATTGTGATATGAAAGGATCTTTTATTCTTTTGGATCTGGAGCCACAATTGTAGATTTCCCCTGCAGTGCCACCTGTTTATGAAATCTGTTATTGCAGCCCAGTTATTCAAAGTAACACACTTATGTTATTATATTTAGTTCAGGTGGTGGTGGTGTCTTGGGAACAAGACGGTAAGAAGCTTTTTTTTGTAAACAAATTAGTGACATACTTATGAAACAATAAATCTAACATTTTCCAAACCTTAACCTGCAGGTGAATCTTCCAGGAGCATGTGTTTTAACTAGTTACGGACCGGAAGATTTTACCCCTTAACCACTTTAAGACCGGACCATTTTGCTGGTAAATGACCAGAGGTCTTTTTACACTTTGGCACTGCGCTGCTTTAACTGGTAATTGCGCGGTCATGCAATGTTGTACCCAAACAAAATTTGCGTCCTTTTCTTCCCACAAATAGAGCTTTCTTTTGATGGTATTTGATTGCCTCTGCGATTTTTATTTTTTGCGATATAAACGTAAAAAGACCGCAAATTTTGAAAAAAAATGATATTTTCTACTTTTTGTTATTAGAAAAATCCAATAAACTCAATTTTAGTCATACATTTAGGCCAAAATGTATTCAGCCACATGTCTTTGGTAAAAAAAAAGTCAATAATTGTATATTTATTGGTTTGCGCAAAAGTTGTCACATCTACAAACTAAGGTACGTTTTCTGGAATTTACGCAGCTTTTAGTTTACGACTGCCTATCTCATTTCTTGAGGTGCTAAAATGGCAGGGCAGTACAAAACCCCCCCAAATGACCCCATTTTGGAAAGTAGACACCCTAAGGAAATTGATAAGAGGCATGTTGAGCCCATTGAATATTTTATTTTTTTGCCTCAAGCGATTGAATAATGACAAAAAAAAAATTTTTTTTTTTTTTTTACACAAAGTTGTCACTAAATGATATATTGCTCACACATGCTATGGGCGTATGTGAAATGACACCCCAAAATAAATTCTGCTGCTTCTCCTGAGTACGGGGATACCACATATGTGGGACTTTTTGGGAGCCTAGCCGCGTACGGGGCCCCGAAAACCAAGCACCGCCTTCAGGCTTTCTAAGGGCGTAAATTTTTGAGTTCACTTCTCACTACCTATTACAGTTTTGAAGGCCATAAAATGCCAAGATGGCACAAAACCCCCACAAATGACCCCATTTTAGAAAGTAGACACCCCAAGCTATTTGCTGAGAGGCATGTTGAGTTCATGGAATATTTTATATTTTGCCACAAGTTGCGGGAAAATTACAAACTTTTTTTTTTTTTTTTTTTTTTTCACAAAGTTGTCACTAAATGATATATTGCTCACACATGCCATGGGCATATGTGAAATGACACCCCAAAATAAATTCTGCTGCTTCTCCTGAGTACGGGGATACCACATATGTGGGACTTTTTGGGAGCCTAGCCGCGTACGGGGCCCCGAAAACCAAGCACCGCCTTCAGGCTTTCTAAGGGCGTAAATATTTGACTTCACTCCTCACTACCTATTACAGTTTTGAAGGCCATAAAATGCCAAGATGGCACAAAACCCCCACAAATGACCCCATTTTAGAAAGTAGACACCCCAAGCTATTTGCTGAGAGGCATGTTGAGTCCATGGAATATTTTATATTTTGCCACAAGTTGCGGGAAAATTACAAACTTTTTTTTTTTTTTTTTTTTTTTTCACAAAGTTGTCACTAAATGATATATTGCTCACGCATGCCATGGGCATATGTGAAATGACACCCCAAAATAAATTCTGCTGCTTCTCCTGAGTACGGGGATACCACATATGTGGGACTTTTTGGGAGCCTAGCCGCGTACGGGGCCCCGAAAACCAAGCACCGCCTTCAGGCTTTCTAAGGGCGTTACAGTTTTGAAGGCCATAAAATGCCAAGATGGCACAAACCCCCCCCAAATGACCCCATTTTGGAAAGTAGACACCCCTAAATTTAGGGGTACACTAGTGAGACTAGGTAATAAATGGCGGGTGCCCTGAAACTATAAAAAAATAACTAACCAACCAGCGTCACCTGTAACAGTTATATGGTGATCACTGGTGAAAGGGTTAACTAGGGGGCAATCAGGGGGCTTTATGCGGTAGTATATGGGGGTCCCTGGCGCTATAAAAAGCTGCGGCGAACCTAAATACCTACTTGCCTAACTAGCGTCACCTGTGACACTAATACAGCGATCAGAAAAACGATCGCTTATTAGGCTGGGTTCACACTGGAGCGATGCGGGAACGCCACGAATGCGCGGCGGGTTCCCGCATCGCATGCCTCCCGGCGGCAGTTCACACTGCCCTATGCGAACTGCTGGGAGTGTCAGTGAAATGTTACTGACACCCCCAGATCAGTTCGCATATCGCAGTGCGATCTGAAAACTCGGATCGCATGGTGTGAACACCCATGCGATCCGATTCTGCTGCGGGCCAAAAAAAGGGTCCCGTGCGAATTTGCGGCGGGTGCGGCGGGTGTGGCGGGTGCGGCGAATGGCTGAACTCGAATCGCACAGAGATCGGATGTGATTTGCACTGCAGTGCGGTGCGAATCACATCCGTTCTCAAACCGCTGCAATCTGAACCCAGCCTTAGTGACACTGGCGACGGGGGGTGATCACGGGGTTAAACCTTTATTGGGGGGGTTAGGGGGGTACCTTAGAACTAAAGGGGGCTAACCCTAACTGCCCTAACAGTTATTAGTCACAAATGACACCCGCCGGGTGATCAGGGGGTTAAACCTTTATTAGGTAATAAATGGCGGGTGCCCTGAAACTATAAAAAAATAACTAACCAACCAGCGTCACCTGTAACAGTTATATGGTGATCACTGGTGAAAGGGTTAACTAGGGGGCAATCAGGGGGCTTTATGCGGTAGTATATGGGGGTCCCTGGCGCTATAAAAAGCTGCGGCGAACCTAAATACCTACCTGCCTAACTAGCGTCACCTGTGACACTAATACGGCGATCAGAAAAATGATCGCTTATTAGGCTGGGTTCACACTGGAGCGATGCGGAAACGCCGCGAATCCGCGGCGGGTTCCCGCATCGCATGCCTCCCGGCGGCAGTTCACACTGCCCTATGCGAACTGCTGGGAGTGTCAGTGAAATGTTACTGACACCCCCAGATCAGTTCGCATATCGCAGTGCGATCTGCAAACTCGGATCGCATGGTGTGAACACCCATGCGATCCGATTCTGCTGCGGGCCAAAAAAAGGGTCCCGTGCGAATTTGCGGCGGGTGCGGCGGGTGTGGCGGGTGCGGCGGGTGCGGCGAATGGCTGAACTCGAATCGCACAGAGATCGGATGTGATTTGCACTGCAGTGCGGTGCGAATCACATTCGTTCTCATAAACCGCTGCAATGTGAACCCAGCCTTAGTGACACTGGCGACGGGGGGTGATCACGGGGTTAAACCTTTATTGGGGGGGTTAGGGGGGTACATTAGAACTAAAGGGGGCTAACTCTAACTGCCCTAACAGTTATTACAGTCACAAATGACACCAATGCAAAAAAAAAAAAAAAAAAAAAAAAAAAATGACATTGGTGTCACTGTGACTGGGGGGCAGGGGTAATTGGGGGGGTGATCGGGGGGTAAAGGGGGGGTGTGAGTGTGCCTGGCATGTTCTACTGTGTGTGTAGAGTGTTGGTGCAACTCACCGATCCGCTCTCCTCCGTGTCGGAACGGAAAATACCGACACGGAGGAGAGAATACATCACTTCCTCTCCTGTGTTTACATTACAGGAGAGGAAGTGATGTCACGGGGGATTTCCATTCGTCGAGAGAGATCGCGAGGGGGTGGCCATGAATGAATGGCCGTCCCCTCATCCCTGATCTCTCCCGAACGAATGCCGACCGCCGCAGGCACCGGGGGGGGGCCCGATCGGGCCCCCCACCCGCGGGCAGGCATGGACTTATATATACGCCAATATGCCTGCCCGTGCCATTCTGCCGACGTATATCGTCGTGCGGCGGTCGGCAAGTGGTTAATGAGTTGGCCATTTTTTGTGACACGGCACTGTGTTGCTTTAACTGACAATTGCACAGTCATGCAACACTTACCCAAATAAAATTGACGTCCTTTTTTTCCCCACAAATAGAGCCAGACTGTAACATTGCATCGGACACATCGGACACTATTGACACTTTTTTGGGACCACTGGCTATAAAAATGCACTGATTACTGTATAAATGACACTGGCAAGGAAGAGGTTCTTGATCACTGTTCCTGATCACTAGGAACAGATGATCACTCTCTACTCCCCTGTCAGAGCAGGGATCTGTTTGTTTACATTGACAGATCCCCGTTCTGGCTCTGTGGAGCGATTGCGGGTGACCAGCGGACATCGCGGCCACCAGCCACACGCATTGGCTCCCCCACTGTGCAGCAGGCATGTGCGCACTGCCTATAGCTCTTAAAAGGCAGCGTACAACTACGGCAATTTGTGGGAATGAGCCAACCTGCCATAGTATAATGACGGTGGCTGGTCAGCAAGTGGTTAAATGACTGATTCACCACCAGTGAATGTTTGGTGAAAGTCACATTCACTGCTTTATATTATGCATTATAGTATGCTTTTACTGTAATTAAAAACAAATTAACCTTTCTGCTCGCAAATTTTTGCTTTTAAGCCAAGCTTGTCTTTTAAGTCCTAAAAACTATATGACCATGTGAATGTTTAGTGGCAATTTTTTATTGTGAAGTGCAGCTCAGGTAAACATCATGTTTTCTCTTTATTTTGTATAGATAAGTGAAATAAAAATAAAAACTTGACAGAGGCTTTAACCAAAGGGAGAAAAAAAGATTTGTTTGTAAATGCAGAAAGGGCATTCGATCATAACCTCCACTTCTCTATACATCACTAAGGAATATAATTGTTGTACTGTGTTAGCTATGATACTTTCAATAAAAATGGTAATGTTTAGCAATGACTGTTAATGTTAATGCTTTAGTTTTACATTTTCAGTCCAAAACTAATCATTTTTTTCTATATTTGTGTGTGTGGAGTGATAAATAACTGTTTTCTTCTGCAGGTTAAGGTAATACAACAAAATTATGATCACATCCTTACATAAGGATCAGGTTATGCCCTATTTTTTTAATGTCTCTTTATTGAATTATAACACCATATTCTCGCTTTACCCATTACTTGGCTGATCTTGACCATTTGGGCACCCACTACAGCAGACACATTTTGCCAGTTTCATTATGTCATATGCTGGTATGTACAAATTGTGCTATTAGTGCACAGGGATTGTGGCTGTACAAAGATTCTTTCCTGATGCACTATTTGTACTGTCTTGACTTTTCTCTTGGTTCATGTATCCTAATGCATTTATTCAGCATTTGCTCAGCCTGTCTTTTGGTTTCTGATTTCCTCCTGTGTCCTGCTCTGATCTTTGGCTTGTGCATAGTTACTACTGTATCTTACAAACTCCCTAGTTTCTTTTAGGTTGTCAGTGGTCTCTAGTTGTAAAATCTGACAACTTAAACCTGAAAGTGTCAGTCGTGCAGTAACTCGTGTAAGGGACAATGGTAAATGCTAAACATTTATTAGACTCCACATTTTGGCTGCTTTCACACTGAGGCACTTTACAGGCGCTATAGCACTACAAATAGAACCTGTAAAGAGCCTCTCCTCTCACTCCAGTGTGAAATCCTGAGGGCTTTCACACTGGAGAGGTGCGCTGACAGGACACTAAAAAAATTCCTGCAAGCAGAATCTTTGAGGTGCTGTAGGAGCGACGTATACACCGCTCCTACAGCGCCCCTGCCCATTGAAATCAATGCCACCGAAGTGCCGGCAAAGAGCCACTGCTTCGGCTCTTTGAGAGTGCTTTTAACCCTTTTTTGGCCATTAGTGGGAGTTAGCGGCTGAAAAGGGCTGCAAAAACAACGGTATGATAGCAGCGCTTTACTGCCGATGCCCCCAACACCCCAGTGTGAAAGTAGCCTTATTATCCGTTGATGCTTATCACTTCTGACAAAAACATCACCAGTCTGGACAGTCCTACCTAGATGTACAGACCTTAATATTTCTGCTCTCCCTGCACTGAGGGGCATTGCTAAGATTGTAAAAGACTCAGGGCACCCTTGGCACCCCAAGGAGTGTAAAAATGGCCTTAAGTGAGTGTGGTCACATTGATGCAGCTGTGCATGGTAGTCAGTCAGTTTCTAATTTCAGTTTGTTCAATTAAGCTTTGACTATGTTCACATTGGGCTGATTTTACATGCAATTTGACATGTCAAATCACATGCCAAATCGGAGCCTATTGCCGGAAATGGCTCCATCCGAATCGCCAACTTTTCGGCACCGTACAGATTCCCAAAAATAGTTTCTGCACTACTTTTGATGAGTTTGGGGGCGATGTGACAGACATCTATTGAAATCACCCCTGAACTCGTCAAAAGTAGTGCAGGAACTATTTTTGGGAATCGGTGCGATACTGAAAAGTCAGCGTTGCACTGATTTGGATGGTGCCATTGCCAGCAGTAGGCTCCGAACTCGCAATAAAATGCAGATTTGAATCGATTTCAAACCCACCTCCAATGTGAATGTAGGCTAAAACCTAGACGTTGATTGCTTTCTATGCAGAGCTGCACCAGATTTTACACACTCCACTTTTAGTAAATCTCCCCCATTGTGTGCATGGCACACATATGCCACAATCTTTCTACCCATGAAATATAATTTAATTTCTGCACCCTAAGCTGCCATTGCACTTCTGAACACTGAAAGTGAACAAAGAGCTAACACTCTGAGAACACCTTAAAGAGGATCTTCAGTCCCCCACCACAAATACTGTAGTTACTGACTGGGAATCCAGCACTGTCCTCACCCAGGCCAGTTCTTTGCCAGTCTTTGGCTTCACTTCACTGCTGGCTTTCCTCTGTACATGACCACTTCAGCACTAGATTATTTAAAAAAAAAAATTACACACATGTAAAAATCTGATTTTTTTTCCCATAAAATTACTTAAAACCTCCAGAAAATCATATATTTTCTAAAAGTAGAGGACCTGTAGAAAAAAAAATAGTTAATGCAATTTTTTTATATTTCGTGATATTTGCACAAATTGTTTAAATATATATATATATATATATATATATATATATATATATATATATATATATATATTTTTTTTTTTTCAATATTTTCAGAAAATAATAGATTATAAAATGAATTTTAAAGCACACAAACACAATATAATACCCAGTGTGTTTGTAAAATATAAAAGATGGGGTTGTGATGAGTAAATAGATACCAAACATGCAAAGTCTTAAAATTGCATGCACCCGTGATATTGCTCAAAACAATGGTACTCAAAAATCTTTATAGGCAACTCTTTAAAAACCCTTACCGCTTAGTTTACAGTTAAAGTGGTTCTAAAGGCAGAAGGTTTTTTTTTACCTTAATACCGTCTGCATTAAGGTAAAAAAAAAGGTCCACTGTCTGTGTCCCCCTCCCCTAAAAACTTACCTGACACCAACCTTGATCCAATACTGTCCCTGCCTTCAACCCCACTCTGCTCTCTTCCTGTGTTCACATACTTTACTGAGATTGGAGCCATTGGTTCCTGCTGTGGTCAGTGAAATCCTGTGAGAAGAGAGTGGGAGGTGGGGCCAAGCCATGTTATATGTGTCTATGGATGCATACAGCCTGGCAATACTTCATGTATGTATGGTACATGCACATACACGCCTGTGCCTTTGGTGCATGTGGATTGTGTGCAGGGTAGTGGGTGGGTTCTGTTTAATTCTAATTTTATTTTCTTAATACATTTTATTATATTCCTATTTATTTATTTAAAAGTTTATAGTTTTTAATTTTTATTCAATTTAATCACAAGGGCTGGTTAACATAGCCCCATGTGATAGCATTCGGCAGGTGACAGGTACTCTTTATGGAGACATAGAGGGTCCAAAAGACCCCAATGTCTCCTCTGCCCTGTGCTTAACCCTTCACGCTTTGAATGGATATAGCATGTAGAAAGGGCTGAACTGGTTAAAGAAATTCAGTAAAAAAAAGCAGGGACTGCCTAGCAACCAATGAATAGGGTTGCAGGGAAGAATACACTCAGAATAATGTAATATACAATATAGTGTGTATAATGCAGGATTCAAGGGTGTGTATGGTTCAGAGTTTAGAATACATGAGTGTGTAACTCTCAGAGTGTAAGGGTCAGGAATGAAACACGAAATGCATGGATCAGATGTGTGCAATACACAGAGTGCAAATGTCAGGAGTGTGTAATACAAGAGTGCAGGGATCAGTGGTGTGCAAATCACAGAATGCAGGGAGTAAATAATGCACATAATTCAGTAGTATGTGATGCACAGAGTACAGGGGTCTGAATGCATAATGCAGGGTTTTTGGGGGTGTAATGCAGGGGGCAATGGTCAGCAGTGTATAATGTACAGCATTATGTGGCCAGGATTTCACACACACAATACCAAGTTTAAGAATACATAATGCACAAAGTTCGGGGATCAGGAGTATGTAACGCATAAAGTACCAGGAGTCAGGGGTGTGTAATCCATAAGGTGTAGGGGTCAGGGATGTGTAATGCACAAGGTGTAGGGGTCAGGGGTGTGTAATGCACAGTGTGCGGGGACAGGTGTGAATAATATGCATAGTGCAGGGGTCAAGATTATGTAATGCACAGGTCAGGAGTGTGTAACACTCAGAGTTCAGGGGTCAAGAGCATGTAGCATACAGAATGTCCCTACCTGAATTAACCAGACTTTATATGCAGTGTGAAAAGCAAGGAGATTCATTATGTGATGTGACAAGTCAGAGCCAATGAGAAGCCTAGGGAAGCTCCCTGGGCTCTGAATTCTATTTCCCTGACAGGTAGCCTGGAGGGGAGAGATTCCTGCTGCTACAGTAATGAACAGTCATGGCACTGGGACCCCAGATACCTGGCAGGGGATGCAGAACACATGCCACAGGTGCCCAGCACTAGCGATGCCCATGTCTGCAACTATGACAGTTTTGTCTGTAAACCGTATACCAAACGAAATCCATGAAATAAGGGGTGAGATTTCTAAGAAAATATGTATAGTTTGGAGAAGTATCTCTGGCAGCAGTGTTGAAATAGTGGTCTTAAATGTCACAATTTAGCTCTTGCCAATCTTTCTGGTGATCTGTAGGGCCTCCTTAGCTCATATGATGTCTGCAGCAACTGTGTTCTATATTGTTCCACAGCTTTCAGATTAATGCATGCATGTAGGTGGATGGGGTTTTCCAGTGGAGTGGTGGTGTCAAACAAAAAGGGTTGTGTTTTTTGAATGGAAAAGGCAGGCTATGACCCCAGTATCTAGAAAGCAGATTCTGGGTTTTGATTGCTCCAAAATAAAACATAAAACATCAACATAAACATGGATAAGAGAAATAGTAAGATAGGTAAATAAATAAAAAGATTGTATGCTTCCCAGAGCTACCTATCATATATTGCCATTCATTTTTTTTTAATTTCCTTTCGAAATTTCTGTCTAGAGACATGGAAATTATGTCTACTGTAAGAAATCTTCTGTAAGTGTTGAACTTGAAGGTAAAAATTTTTTTTATGATTTAAGTGAGATTGCCATCACCTGTGCAGAAAATTCAGGACAGAGTTAGTTTAGACAGATGCTAACTAAAGAGAGACATCTATAACCCCCCACCTCTCCCTTCTTTTTATGCCCCCCATACCATCTTACCTGCTCTGCAGTGTTGTCTTTAATGCACATACTCGCCTGCCCAATAAATCCAACATTGCCCTTCTGTGATCTGCCAATTCACTGTCACACTCCAGGTCCAATGCTGTCATCCCATGCTGTCATCTTTTTCTCTGATGTTATTGGGTTCTGCAGCTAGCCACCAATGACATGTCACCAGGTCTTCCCACTGTCTACTGTGCATTCACCTCCTGCAGGTTTCTGGGATATGAAGGTGCAGGAAGACTTATAGATCAGACATTAGATTATATAAAATCTATATAGCACATTACCAAGTTAACACTTTTTGCACTTCCACATCTGCATGACTTTTTCAAGTCAGTAACCCACAGGATGAGAGTCCCAGATATTGAACATTAAAGAGGAGCTACATGCCTCCCCTCAAAAAATTCAAAGTCAGCAGCTACAAATTCTGTAGCTTCTGACTTTTAATATTAGGGCACTTACCTGTCCAGACATCCAGTGGTGTCCTCACCCGAGTCGATTCTTCAATCAGCCATCGGGTGCTGGTGCCGCTATCTTGACTAAGGAAATCTGGCGGTAAAGTCTTGTTTCTTCACAGCTTGTTCCTACTGCGCATGCATGAAGTGCGCTGTGCTTTGTAAATGGATCACAGTCTTCTGGCATCTGTAAAGTTTCCGAGAAGCCTGCGGGGGAAGGAGGGTGGACGGAACTCCTAGTAACGGTGAACTGAGTGGGTACCTGTCAAAACCGGGTTCCCACTCCCCTCTACCCACTAAAAGGTGCCAAATGTGGCAGAGAAGGAGGGGAAGAGGGAGGCAAGTGAAGCTTACCCTTTTGGGTGGAGCTCAATTTTAACTCCTTCCATACCGGCCATAGTAATATGACACCAGCAGGAACATCTCCTCCCTCCAGGTGGACATCATATAATGTCCTCCAGTTTCCGCCACTCCCCCAGGGTCCCACGGTGCGTCAATGGGGGATGAGGCATGTCCCTCAGGACACAGACCATCCCCAATGAGGGTAAAGAGCCAATAAAAATGGCTCTTTACCATGTGACTGGCTGTGTCCAAAAATCTCATATTCGTGTGTCCAATAACGTCGTAATCACCGCTCTTGCGCACCCCCGGGGCTGTTGTGCTGTTTCTTGGTTCTCTTCCTCGGTGTGTGAGGAGGAGACCTGGAAGAAAAATGTGCTGCAGTACAGTGATGTGCCCCAATTGCCCCACAAATAGAGAGGACCTGTTACCAGCCCATCTGAGTACCTATCCCCAGCCCATCAGAGTACCTGTCACTAGCCCATATGAGTACTTGTCACTAGCCCATCTGAGTACCTGTCACCAGCCCATCAGAGTACCCAAGTACCTATCAACAGCCCATCAGAGTACCTGAGTACCTGTCACCAGCCCATCAGAGTGCCCGAGTACCTGTCACCAGCTCATCAGAGTACCCAAGTACCTGTCACCAGTCCATGCCTCATAAAATATATGTTGGGGTGTTTGCTTTTCAAAATGGGGTCATTTTTTGAGTGTTTCTATTGTTCTGGTGCTCCAGGACCTTCAAAAGTGTGATAGGTTCTCAGGCAATAAAATGTGTAATTTATGCTCCTAGAATTCCTGATGGTGCTCCCTGCATGTTGGTCCTCTCTATGTGGCTAGGATGGGTAAAAGTCTCACACATATGGTATCGCCATACTCAGGAGTATCAGAGTGTATTTTGGGGTGTAATTTTTGCCATGTGCATGCTATGTGTTAGAAAAATCTTATAAATTGACAAGTTTGTGTAAAAAAAAAAATAAGTTTTCATTTTCTTTCCACATTTTCCAAAAATGTGGAAAAAAATGACATGTTCAAAAGACTCATAATGCCTCATAGATTATTATTTGGGCCTCTGTATGTGGCCAGGCTGTGAAAAAGTCTCACATATGTGGTATCGCCATACTCAGGAGTAGCAGAATGTATTTTGGGGTGTAATTGGAGGTATGCCTATGCTGTGTGTAAGAAATAACTTGCTATTATGACAATTTTGTATAAAAAAATGAAATAAAAATAATTTCTTAATTTCCAAAGAATTGTGGGAAAAAATACAACTTCAAAAAACTCACTATGCAAAAAATAAAAAACGCAGTAGTGATCAAATATCACCAAGAGAAAGCTCTATTTGTGTGAAAAAATTATAAAAAAGTTGTTTGGCCAGAATGTTGCATGACTGAATAATTATCATTCAAAGTGTGAGAGCGATGAAAGCTGAAAATTGTTCTGAGCAGGAAGGGGGTATAATTGCCCTGTATTGAAGTGGTTAAGTACAAGTTGGAAATAGCAGCTCCTTTATTGGCATCTTAAACATTTAGTATACAGTACTGTTCCTTACAGTGTTGGCATATGAATAGAAGGTATGTGTTGTAATGTTCAACCCTTCCCTGATCCTCCACCTTCCCTTAAATCGGAACTTGAAGGATGGAGGCCTAGAAAGGGACAGTGATATACAGATTTCATCCATTTTATTAATATGTTGCTTGAATGTCATTTTAGAAAGTAGGAACATAGCTCCAACATAGCACCACATTATTTCTGCTGGATTCTGTGTGTTTGTGCACACAGGGTTAACAGATTGTGTTTCAGACACAGTTTGATTTTGCATTTAAAGGTCTGCCAGTGGCCAGTGACGTACATTTGAAAATTATTATTCACAGATTAGAGGCCACATGGAATATATTAGTGGAAATACAGTCTCTAGAGATATTGATTTACGCAAAAACCATGCAATTTTAAAAGGGAGGCTAAATGACAGATCAAAAACATTGAATGAATTTGAATCTGGGTGCTTGAGAAACCAGCTACAACTAGTAACTGAAAAAGGAGGGATGTTCAGCTTTTGGTAAATTCAACGTGTTTAAGCCAACAATCATATGTACACTAAAAATTATGCGCTTTTACTAAACTAGTATATAAAATATAAAATGTGTGTATGTGTACATATAGATATATATATATTTATATAGATATATACTCTCTATCTATCTATATATATATATATATATATATATGTATATATATATATATATATATATATATATATATATATATATAGAGAGAGAGAGAGAGAGAGAGAGAGAGAGATCTAGATATACAGTGGTGTGAAAAAGTGTTTGCCCCCTTCCTCATTTCCTGTTCCTTTGCATGTTTGTCACACTTAAGTGTTTCGGAACATCAAACCAATTTAAACAATAGTCAAGGACAACACAAGTAAACACAAAATGCAATTTGTAAATGAAGGTGTTTATTATTAAAGGTGAAGAAAAATCCAAACCATCATGGCCCTGTGTGAAAAAGTGATTGCCCCCCTTGTTAAAACATACTATAACTGTGGTTGTCCACACCTGAGTTCAATTTCTCTAGCCACACCCAGGCCTGATTATTGCCACACCTGTTCACAATCAAGGCATCACTTAAATAGGAGCTGCTTGACACAGTAAGGTCCACCAGAAGATCCTTAAAAGCTACACATCATGCCGAGACCCAAAGAAATTCAGGAACAATTTAGAAAGAAAGTAATTGAGATCTATCAGTCTGGAAAGGGTTATAAAGCCATTTCCAAAGCTTTGGGAATCCAGCGAACCACAGTGAGAGCCATTATCCACAAATGGCGAAGACATGGAACAGTGGTGAACCTTCCCAGGAGTGGCCGGCCGCTCAAAATTACCCCAAGAGCGCAGCGACGACTCATCCAAGAGGTCACAAAAGACCCCACAACAACGTCCAAGGAACTGCAGGCCTGACTTGCCTCAGTTAAGGTCAGCGTTCATGCCTCCACCATCAGGAAAAGACTGGGCAAAAATGGCCTGCATGGCAGAGTTCCAAGGAGAAAACCACTGCTGAGCAAAAAGAACATCAAAGCTCGTCTCAATATATATATATGTATATATATATATATATATATATATATATATATATATATATATATATATATATATACACACAGTTGTGCTCAAAAGTTTGCATACCATAGCAGAGATTGTGAAATTTTGGCATTAATATTGAAAATATGACTAGTCATGGCAAAAAACTGTATTTTATTTAAGGATAGCAATCACATGAAGACATTTATTATCACATCGTTTTTTGTATCCTTTTTAAATCATAAAGATAACAGAAATCATGCAAATGGCCCTGATAAAAAATTTACATGCCTGGAATATTTGGCCTTGGTACAGACACAGAAGGTGGCACACACAGGTTAAAATGGCAACTAAAGGTTAACTTCTCACGTGTGTGGCTTTTTAAATCACAATTAGTTTCTGTGTAAAAATAGTAAATGAGTTTGTTAGCTCTCACATGGATGCACTAAGCAGGCTAGACTGCGTCATGAGGAGGTAGAAAAGAACAGTCAAAATACCTGTGTAACAAGGTAATGAAACTTTACAAAGATGGAAAAGGATATAAAAAGATATCCAAAGTCTTTAAATTGCTAGTTAGTACTGTTTAATCACTTAATAAGAAGTGGAAAATTTAGGAATCTCTTTATACCAAGTCAAGTTCAGGTAGATCAAGAAATATTTCAGCTACAAATGCCACAGGAACTGTTCGGGATACAAAGAAAAAAACACAGGTAACCGCAGGAGAAATACAGGCTACTCTGGAAAAAGATGGTGTGGTTGTTTTTTAAGGAGAACAATACGATACTTGAACAAAAAAGAGCTGCATGGTCAAGTTGCCAGAAAGAAGCCTTTACTGTACAAGTTCCACAAAAAAAGCCTGGTTACAATGTGCCCAACAACAGCTTGACATGCCTCAATGGCTTTTTTTATTATTACAAACATTTTTATTGGTTATGAAATAACAAACAGAACAACAGAAGCAGATACATTGCTGCATCAAGGTATAGCAAAATAATACACTTCAGGTATATACATCTGGGACAGCATCGTACAAGGCAAAATGAAAAACCCTGTACAAACAATACACGATTAGCCTAGGCTATTAGTACTAAGTGACGCTAGTCAAAACCATGAAAGTTATCAGTGTAGGGCTAAGGGAACAATAACAGAAAAAAAAAAAAAAAATCATTACAGCTGACTTCACATTCAAGAAATAATTGGGACTATAGCACTGTACTTTGATAGTAACTAGTCTCATCCCGGCTCAATGGGTGTGGGAGGACATAGCTATCCAGTGGGGTAATCTTGGGAGTCAAGATATGGGGGACTCATCTTTACCCGACAGGGATTTCAAGTCCATCCAGTACTCAGATAGCCTCCTGCGGAGGGTGGTGGAGAGGTATCACCCCCGCGGGACTTGGATATAACGGCCATTTGGCCCATTTAGCTGTATGAATGTGCATAGTATCCATAATTGTATGGTGGATCCGCTCCATGAGGCGGATAGCATCCATCCTACAGAGGACCTGCGGCCAGGGAGTTATACGTGAGCGCCAGTGAAGTGCAATAGTCCAGTGAATGGCGCAAAACAGCGTATTGATCAACCTTTGCAACAATTGGGGAATACCTGGTATCGGGGCAAACAACAAGCAGTGTGCAGGTGTTAAATCAACGATAGACCCTACAATGGATGATACAGTGGTGGAGACCTGATCCCAAATAAACTGGAGTTGAGGGCAGCTCCAAAAGGTATGGAGTAAGGTGCCCACAGTAGGGCATCCCCTAAAACAGAGGTCAGGGAACAAGGGGTAAAACTTGTGAACCTTATCTGGGGTGAGGTACCACCGCGTATGTAGTTTCACCACAGTTTCCTTTACAGCCATCGATCTGGAGCATCTATGCATATTCAGAAGCATATCCCGCCATTCTTCAGATGAGAGCTCTGTGGCTAGATCGGTTTCCCATAAACACATAGCCCTAGATTTCTCAGGTTGCTGGGATTCGATAAGATACTTATATATGGTGGAGATAATACCCCTATTCCTGGAGTGACGATAGCATATAGATTCAAATTGTGTACTAGCGGGGACATGGGTGGGTCTATAGTGTGATTGAAAGAAATGGCGAATTTGAAGGAATTTATAAAATTCCCCCCTTGGTATCTCATGTTGTGACTGGAGTTGCGAAAAGGAGGCGAAGGCGACTCCGTGATTACACAGAGCCTGTAAGGTGACCAAAGGCTGCTGGATCCACCAACGGAAGGTGCTAGGAGATTCAAAAGCAAGGGGGAATCTCCTATCACCTAGAAATGATGCCAATCGGGGTCTATCAGGACGTAATTTAAATTTGAGCTGGTAAAGTGACCAAAGATAAAAAGAGCTACTTACAATAGCGTTGAGGGGAGCCAGGTCACCCGACTTCAGCCCCTCTTGCCACAGGATGCCTGGGAGGAAATATGGGCGCAATGACTGAGTTTCAAACTGCAGCCATGGTACCCCAACCGTGGGGGCATGCCATTGTGCTGTTTGGGCTAGCCTAGCTGCTAAATAATACAGCCACACATCTGGTAGGCCCAGGCCACCCTGCAGCAGAGGTCGATGCAGCAGGGGTCTCCCGAATCTAGGTCTCTTACCCTGCCATATAAAGGTGTAAATATCACGCTGTAATGCGTTAAGGGATTGGCGGGGGACATACAAAGGGAGAGCCCTAAAGAAATACAACAGTTTTGGCAAAATCGACATTTTGACAGCTACTACTCTACCTATGAAGGGGATCCGGTATGTCAACCACAGCCTCAACCATCTCCTGACCGTTATAAAGGCTGGGGGAAAGTTGGCACTATAAATGTCTTCTAAGGACGGGGCTAGGTGAACCCCAAGATATTGTAACGTGTGATTAGATAAGGAAGGTCCGAATGAGTTGTGGAGGTTAGATATTTCTGGGGGGGCAAAATTGATAGGGAGGGCAGAACATTTGGATAGATTAACACCTAGTCCCGAGAGCTTCTGGAAGGAGCGCAACAGCTCGAGAAGATTGGGGAGTGCTATCAGAGGGTTGGGTAAGAACAGAAAGACGTCGTCCGCATAGAGGCTTATCTTATACTCCCCTTCCTCCTTCAAGTACCCCCCTATGTTCGGATTGGCTATGATTGCCCTTGCCAAGGGCTCCAAAGCTAGGGCGAATATCAGAGGGGAAAGGGGACAACCCTGTCGGGTACCTCTGCCTAAAGAAAAAAATTCTGAGGAACTGCCCGGGAGTTTAATTCTAGTCTGGGGTCTATGATGCAGTGCCTTAAACCCATTCACAAATTCACCCACAAACCCAAATTTGGCTAGAATCTGATCTAAATACGGCCATAGGACACTGTCAAATGCCTTTTGGATATCCAACCCCAAAATCAAAACTTTGCGAGAGAAAAGGTTTGCGTCTTGAATGATATTCGTGGCCAATCTAATGTTGTCAGTAATCTGCCTATTGGGGATAAAACCAGTTTGTTCTGGGCCTACCAGGGTGCTAATAATGGGGGCCAGTCTATTTGCCAAAATCTTTCCTAAAATTTTAATGTCATTGTTTAAAACCGAAATAGGCCTATAGTTTTGGGGCAAGGAGTGGTCCTTATGCGGCTTGGGGAGCAATGTCATATTGGCGTGCAACATTTCATCTGGGAGTTTCTGCCCCTGTAATGCCTGGTAATAAGATTTGTCAATTTTGGGGCCAGGATCTGGGAAAACTTTTTATAATATAAAGAGGTGTAACCATCTGGGCCAGGGGCGGTAGAAGATTTGAGAGTCTTAATAGTGGTCAGAACCTCTTGGTCGGTGCATGGGTCATTTAAAGTATTCAGTTGTGATTCCGAAAGAGATGGGAGAGGTACAGAATCCAACCATTGGCCTAGATCATTGGGTACTGGCTGCGAGGGGGGGGATAACAGATTTTGGTAGAAGGAAGAAAAAATTTGCAGTACTTCACTAGGGTGAGTGACCATATGGCCGGAGCCATTTTTTAATTTGTAGACATGGGCAGGCTGTAGGGACTGGTGAAGTTTACGAGAGAACATGCCCAAGGCTGTATTACTGTGTAGTAGAAACCTAGCTTTGGACCAGCGAAGCGATTTCTCTGTGTGTTCTGGGAGTATAGTGTCCAACTCAGCTCTCTTTTGATTAATTAGTAGGAGGTTATCCGGAGAATGTGTTTGGGTATGGGTCTGGTAAAGTGTACGGAGATCACGGGTGAGGGACTGAATCATTGCAATTTTCAGTTTTTTCCTAGTGACTGTGATCTCAATTAAGTGGCCACGAAGAACCGCTTTATGGGCAGTCCAAAGAATTTGGGGGGAGATGCCAGCAGTATCGTTAATATTAAAATAATCTTCTAGGTGGCCAGCAATACGGGTGTAAGTATTAGGGTCTGTCAACAAGGAGTCATTCAGCCTCCAAGACGCTAACATAGGGGAAAGACCAACGTGTGAGGTATGGAAGGCCACTACTTGGTGATCCGACCAGGGGTGGATAGTCGTGAGAGCTGAATTGGCCAATAAAACAGGAGATGCAAAAATGTAGTCTAATCTTGCGTAACTATCATGAGGGTGGGAGTAGTGCGTATATTCCCTAGCGCCAATGTTCAGAGCCCTCCAGGTGTCAATAAGCTGTAGTCTGTCCAATGATTTCGTGAGAAATTTAGGGAACGCTTTAGCACTATGTGTGGTTTTGCTCCTATCCTCTGAGGGGTTAGCTGCTAAGCTAAAATCTCCCCCCACAATCAGATGAGGAGAGATGTATCTATCTAAGGTACGTAAAAACAGATTATAGAAAGCGCCTTGTGCCGTATTCGGGGAGTACAAATTGGCAATCGTCGCGGCCTTACCCTGTAACATACCCTGGATAATAAGGAATCTGCTATCAGGGTCCCTATACACATGGGAAGGTTCAAACTGAATAGTATTACGAACAAAAATTGCAACTCCTCTGGCCCTGGACTCAAATGTGGTACTGTAGTGCAATTTGTAGGATTTATCAAAAAATTTAGGGCAAGCCACTGAAGAGAAATGAGTCTCTTGCAGTAGGATAATGTCCGCACCAATTTGTTTATAATAGCGGAAGGCCTTCCTCCATTTCTGGGGGGAGTTAAAGCCCCTCACATTATGTGAAATAATATGGAGACCCATGTAATCTATTAGTTAGTAGAGCATCCATAAGAGGCCTATAAGGAAAGCCTGCTACCCCATACCAGAGTCCAGTGTCAGAGGAGCCCCCAGTATCCACTGCAAAGCATAATATTGTAAGTTTAAGGCCATGACAAGACCTCCCCAATCAGAAGATCTAAATACGCTAAACATATACACCCACAGTTGATATCTAGCAGTGAAGTCAGCATAACATAAAAACAAAGAAACAAAAAGATAACTTAAAGCTCTATGGAGTCTATGTGGGAAATCCATCCAGACCAAAATATTGTAAACAAAGGGCCCTTCGGCCCAACTTCCACCTGCTCCACACACTCCCCACCACAGGGGTGGATAGGAAAAAAGAGGGTAAGGCGGGTATGATCCACAGTTTCAGTGTCCAAACCAAAAAAAAGAAGGGGAGGAACCCCAGTCCAATGGGATAGTCAGGGAAAAAGTCAAAGAAAGGGGATCATGCAGGGAGTGGTGGGCAAGTATGGAGGGGGGGGGGGGGCGCGGATCAAAATACCAGAAGAGAAAAGAATAGAAAACAACCAAAACAAAATCTTTCCTCTCCTCCTCCAGGGACTGGGAGAATCCAGGTTACAAACTTAGCCATGTCCAAGCGGGGTAGGTGAGAATGGAGACTCAAGTATGCCCTGAGTGACCAGTAGTCGATCCAGGAACGGTAGCAACAAGGGATTTCTGGATGCACTGTAGCCCGGTCAGATGTCAGGCAATGGATGCAGCCTGCGAGAACGCCTATCCCTCTGAGGCGATGGTGTGGCCCAAATGGGGGATGGATGTGGTGTTGCGGGGTGTCGGGGTGTTTGCTGCCGCTCCAACAGTCCCAGCTTCACCAAGATTTCTCTGCCTTCTGCGACTGTGGTGGCGACGTGAGTGGATCCATTGTGTGGTATGATCAATTTAAACGGGAAACCCCATCTATAGCGTATCTGCGCTGTCTGCAGGGTAGAGGTAATGTCTTTCATCCTCCTCCGTTTATCCAGTGTAGCTGGTGCTATGTCAGGATAGATCTGTATGGAGGCCCCATCCAGTTGAATGCATGGTGTGTTACGAGAAGCTCGGAGGATTTCCTCTTTTATAAGGAAGTCCTTAAGGCATAAAACAATGTCCCTGGGGGGGTTTATCCGGGGGGGGGGTTTAGGTCTTTAGCGCCCGATGCAGGTGGTCACATGTTAAGGATTCTTTGGGTTGGTTCGGTAGCAGGAGTTGGAACAGCCTAACGATTGTAGTAGGGAGGTCGCTCACCGATTCGGGGATCCCCCGCACCCTAACGTTGTTCCTCCTGTTGCGGGTGTCCAGGTCCTCCAAATGGCTTTGAAGCTGGACAACCGTATCCCCCAGTAACTCATGGTCTTTCCGGAGATCTGTATAGGCCAGGTGAAGTTCGTCATGTTTTACTTCAAGGAGATCTGTCCAAGGGCCGCCATCTCTTGGGACAGTGTGCTAGTAGACTTGTGTAGTTCCGCTTGGAACTTCCTGGCCAGCCTGTCATACATGTTAGCTAGACTGTCCTCCAAGTCTGCCTTAGTTAGATGTGCGTCCCCAGTACCTTTAGGGGAGCCCGCCGACCGCGAGGCATCCGCATCTGTGTAGGCCTGGGCGCCATCTTGGAACATCTCCTGTCTTTCTGTGGCCCGCAAAAGATAGGTAGTAAGGGAGCGTTGAGCGGTTTTCCGCTTGCCTTTCTTGGACGTCAGCATGCACGAGTGGTCCCGCAGGAGAGAGATGTTGTTCGTGGGCCGGTAGTCGGTCGAAATCGTCCTGGGGAGTGCTATAGATTCCCTGTCGTCCCCGGAGCTCCTAGGCTTAGCTGCTTGCTTGTTCTGCGCCGCGCATGCGCCCACCTCAATGGCTTTTTTGTGGCATTGACACAGTAAAGGGCTTTGTCTTTAAGTGGTTAGAAGAGTGGGTGATGTGTGACATAAGCTTTCAATGTTGTGCATAAAATAAAAGGACGGTTCAAAACAAATTACCCCATTTTGGAAATTTTGGAAAGTAGACACTCCAAGCTATTTGCTGAAAGGCATGTTGTGTCCATGGGATATTTTATATTTTGCCACAAGTTTCGGGAATATATATATATATATATATATATATATATATATATATATATATATATATATATATATATTTTTTTTTTTTTTTTTTACGCAAAGTTGTCATTAAACAATATATTGTTCAAGTATGGCATGTTTATGCATGGAAATACACCCCAAAATACATTCTGCTGCTTCTCCTGAGTACGGGAATACCACATGTGTGAGACTTTTTGGGAGCCTAGCCGCGTACAGAACCCCAAAAACCAAGCACAGCCTTCAGGCTTTCTAGAGGCATAAAATTGTGATTTTACTCCTCACTACCTATCACAGTTATGGAGGCCCTGAAATGTCCAAATAGCACAAAACTCCCCCTAATGACCCCATTTTTGAAAGTAGACACCCCAAGGTATTTCCTAAGAGGCATGGTGAGTATTTTGCAACTCTCATTTGGTTTTGAAACTGAAGAAAGAAACATTTCTTTTCTTTTTTCAAATTTCAAAACTTTGTGACAAAAAGCAAGATCGGCAAATTACTCAACATGCCTCTCAGCAAATAGCTTGTGGTGTCTACTTTCCTAAATGGGGTCATTTGGGGGGGGGGGGGGTTGTGCTATCTGGGCATTTCATTGCCTCCGAAACTGTGATAGGCAGTGAGGAGTGAAATGAAAAATGTACGCCCTTAGAAGGCGGTGATTGGTTTTCGGGGGCCTGTACGCGGTTAGACTGCCAAAAAGTACAACACATGTGGTATCCCCATACTCAGGAGAAGCAGCAGAATGTATTTTGGGGTGTAATTCCACATATAACCATACCATGTTTGAACAATATATCATTTAGTGGTAAAGAAAATTTAATTTTCCCGAAACTTGTGGCAAAATATAAAATATTCCATGGACTCAACATGCCTCTCAGCAAATAGCTTGAAGTGTCTTCTTTACAAAATAGGGTAATTTGGGGGGATTTCTGCTATCTTGACATTTCATGGCCTCCGAAACTTTGATAGGTAGTGAGGAAGCAAAATCACCATTTTACACCCTTTGAAAGCCTGAAGGTGATGATTGGCTTTCGGGGTCCTGTACACGGCTAGGCACACCAAAAAGTCTCACACATGTGGTATCTCCGTACTCAAGAAAAACAACAGAATGTATTTTGGGGTGTAATTTCACATATGCCCATGGCATGTTTGAGCAATATATCATTTAGTGAAAACTTTGTGTATTTTTTTTTGTAATTTTTCAATCACTTGTTTTAAAACAATAAAATATTCAATGGGCTCAACATGCCTTCAGCAATTTCCTTGGGGTGTCTACTGTCCAAACTGGAGTTTATTGGATTTTTAACAAAAAGTAGAAAATATCATTTTTTTTCAAAAAGTTCACTCTTTTTCCATTTATATCGCAAAAAATAAAATCTCAGAGGCAATCAAATACTATCAAAAGAAAGTATGTGTGAAAAAAAGGATACAAATTTCATTTAGGTACAGCATTGCATGACCGCGCATTTATCAGTTAAAGCAGCGCAGTGCCAAATTTTAAAAAGTGCTCTGGTCATTGAGCAGCCAAACCCTCCAGAGCTGAAGTGGTTAAGAAAAAAAAAGGTAATTTTGAAATTGATGGCAGCAACACATCTCCAAAAAGTTGGGAGATGGAAATGTTGACCACTGTGTAGCATCCCCTCTTCTTTTAGCAACAATGTTTGGGAACGGCGAAGACCAGTTGCTGTCATTTTGGGAGAGGAATGTTTTCCTATTCTTGCCTGATATAGGATTCTAACTGCTCACTAGTCCTGGGTCTTCTTTGTTGTGTTTATTTTAAATCTAAATGCTCCAAATATTTTCAATTGGTGAAAGGTCTGGACTGTAGGAAGGCCAGTTAGGCACCCGGACTCTTCTACTGCAAAGCCATGCTAAGGTCATAGATGCAGTATGTGCTGTAGCATTTTTCTACTGAAATATGCAAGGCCTTTTTTGAAAAAGCCATCTTGATTTGTGCATATGCTGCTCTAATTCCACGTACACACCACACGATCAGAATTTCCGATAGAAAAGTTCAGAACTTAGTTCTGATAGCAAGCTAGAAGGTCTCTCACCTCTTTAGTCTGGAGGATGCGGCTCCAATAGTTGCCAAAAAGAATATCACATTTTGATATGTCTGACCACAGAACAGTTTTCCACTTTGCAACAGACTATTTTAAGTGATCTTTGACCCAGAGAAGTGGTGTTTTTAAATAATGTTCAGATATGGCTTCTTCTTTGTATGATAGAACTTTAACTTGCGTTTTTGAATGGCACAATGAACTGTGTTCACAAACAGTGTATTTTTGTAAGTATTCCTGAGTCCATGTAGTGATGTCCATCACAGAATCGTGCCTGTTTTCTTAGATCACAGGCATCCAATATTGTTTTTCAGCCTTGTCCCCTGTGCACAGTGATTTCTTCAAATTCTTAGAATTTTTTGATGGTATCATGTACTGTAGATTATTATATATTAATTTTATATTACCTAATTCAGGGGTGCCCAACCAGTGGCCTGGGGGCCACATGTGGCCTGCGGAGACCTCTGATGTGACCCTCGACCTCCTGCTCTAAGATGGCAGGTTAGCAAGCCCAGATCATGGATTTCCAACCAGCCATCCCAGAGCAGCAGCTTTGTGAATGAAGCCACTGGTAGTGGAAACAAGTGAACTAAATTCACAGTATATATGGATATATCTGTTTTGCAGTGGTTACTGGGCTGCTTTCAAACTGTTCCGCAGGTGCAGTGCAGCTGTGGGTTACCTGCATTGAGCCATAGACTTCTGTTATTACCTGCAGGTTGTGTCTGTTTACACCTGCCTACCTAAAAAAAAAAACAGAAAGTGATCTGCCCCTTCCGTCTGGGTGAATCAGATTGGATCAGAGGGCCCATAGAGTAGAGTGGGCTCTGTCTGTGGACACAGACCTGTCTTATGCTCCCGCTCTGCTCATTGTGGCCCGCGCCCAGTTACCAATTCACTTAAGTGGCCCTCGTTCTTTAAAAGGTTGACCTAATTTGCTTCCAGCACTTACTTGTTAGTACCACTTACTTTTTCCAGCTTTTTGCTGCCATCAATTTCACAATTACCTTATTTTTTTCTTAAAATTGTAAATTTTCTCAGTTTAAATGTTTAGTATGTTTTCTATTTTTTTTATTGTGAATAAAATAGGCGTTTATAAGATTTGAAAATCATTGCATTCTGTTTTTATGTAGATTTTACACAGTGTCCCAACTTTTTTTAAATTGGGGTTTTACATACTGTGTACATACACATACACCATTTTTTTCTCAGAGAATAGGTGTAGGTTCTCCATCCCGCCTTGGGTCACCCTTGCCCCCTTTTAAAGAATACATAAATAAATAATACTTCCCCCATCGGCAAGAATAAATCCCCAGTAACATCAATAAATCTCCTAGTAGCATCAATAACTCCCCTAGCAGCAATAATAAATCTCTATAAGTAACCATAAATTCCCGAGCACCAACAATATATCACCCAGCTGCATTAATTTATCCCCCAGCAGCAATACTAGCTCCTCCAGCAGCAACAACAAATCCCGCAGCAGCATCAATAATTCCCCCAGCAACAACAATAAATCCCCAAGCAGCAACAATATAGAATAAGTTATTGTGGAATAGGCAACATGGTATATGAAATGAGGGGGTGCAGAACAGGAAATGTACAGCATGGCATATGAAATGAGGCAGTGTGGAACAGGGAACAGATGGGAACATACAGCATGGCATATGAAATGAGGCAGTGTGGAACAGGGAACAGATGGGAACATACAGCATGGCATATGGAATGAGATGGTGCAAATGTACAACATGGCAATTGGAATAAGGCATGTAGAAACAGTAAGTACAGCATGGTATATGAAATGAACGGGTGTGGTATAGGGAATGTACAGCATAGTATATGGAATGACACAATGTGAAAGAAGGAACATACAACATGGCATATGGATTGAAGTAGGGCGGAATAGGGAATGTACAACATAGTATACACAATGAGACAATGTACCCCCTACCAAGACTGTATTTAGAGACCATGCTGTGCCAGGCTCTTGTGAGTAAAAATTTCTCTTTCTTTGTCTCCGCCAATTTTGAACAGATTTCATACATTTTTAAAGGGTTTAATACTTCTGTCTAACACCATGTTACATGACATTTGACATGACATTTGGTACAAGAGTGACACCTTAAAGGGGTTGTAAAGGCAGTGCAAACAATTACTGCCAGCCCATCTGCTAGTATAACATGTAGTATACAGTGCATGCCGTTATTTTAAATTCTTCTTCTAAATACCTTATTTCTCCTTGCCGATCAGCGCTCACGTGACTGCCCATCTCTCTCCTCTTTCGATGTATGTATTACAGAGGGAGGGGCCAAGATCTCACTCTGACACCAGCCGTATGGTCACGTGACCTCCCTCTGTAGTGTATACATCGGAGGAAGAGAATTACACAACACAAGCACTGTGCTGCTATTCATGCTTTAAAGGAACAGGATTTTTTTTTTTTTTGGGTAACAAACGCTTTAATTATGCTATTGGTAGCAGCTTGCTGTCTGTGATTTATATATAGAGCTTGGGCTCATCATTTGACCTTAGAATAAGATTAAAGGGTTTGGGCTACTTGCATGCATAACAATTTCTGAAATGACAGACTGCATTCTGAGCTGCCCTCTTCAATATTGATGCCCTAGGTACTAGCTCACGGTATTGACATATACATACTGGATGTTTTAGGAATATACATTATTGGCCTCTATTACACTGTCTCCAGTTCTGGAGTTCTCTATTCTGTTCAGCTGAGCTACTAGAGCTTGGGGGAGAGAGTGGGAATATCTCATACATATATTGACTAGTATGACCCACTTACCAAAACATATGCCCATTACAAGCAAAACTATCATGTGCCTATATACCAGCACAAACAACTCTTTATGAATTATTAGAAAATATTACTGCAGGTATACTGACATTACTCATTTTGGGCTTTATGTAAAGACTACCCACATTTCAGCCTGAGGCATTGGAGAGAACAACAAAAGTGCATATAAAAAAATGCTTATGTGAATCTGCTAAGATGAATTGTTATTCCTGCTTTCAGATATAATTTTTTTTTAATATAGCCGTGTTTTACAAATATTACATATTGAAGGTGTCAGTGTTTAAGTGCACTTGTGATATTGAAAAGAGGTTTAAACAGCACTGAGAACTGTTTTGTGTAAAGTCGGCTACCTAAACCTTAGGTCTTTGTTTTCTTTCATCATAATAAAACCTAATGTTCTTTTTGTCTAGAATACATTCCTAATGTCATTCAGCCAGTGTTCATTTGCAGATTGATCAGTTTTCTGTTGTGTGATTTTCTGTTGGGTAGTTGTCTCTGGGTTAAACTTAACTGGCTTCTTACATTCATCCTAGTCAAGTGTCTCATTTCTCTTTGTCAATTGAGCTTGTTTCAGTGCCTACTGACTCCAATTGTCCTCCAGTGGCCTGCTGCTTACCAAGTGCCCCAATGCACATGTACACTTTCCTTCTATGACCCCAGTCACGAAAGCCATTATCACACTCAGTGACTTTCCACTGCCTTCTTTAATGGGCACTAGACTCCTTAGTCTAGCTTCCATTGTAAATTGGTATAGTTTGGATCCAGGATGAGCTGTTCTAATTTTTTTAATGGTTTTCATTGATGTCCTTGACTGTCCTGAGCAAAGTTTGCTTAACTATTCGCTGTGAAATCTGTTATCATTTTTCTGATCTGACTCTAAATCCTTTTATTGAACTTTGGCTTGATCCTGAATGTGCTGTCGTTCTGCACCTCTCAACACTCTTCCTAACTTGCTGGCTTAACTTTTGGTTTCACTTTTAGATTCCCTGATAGGACACACTCTTGTGTCTGATGTGTGTTTTGCACATTCACAGTTTTTGAGAATGACCAGTCAATGTTGGTCCCATAATACATATGTCAACTATATTGCTACCTAACTTTTTGGTAATCTTAATTAGTACTTCAAGGATCCTATGGACTTAAATGCACTTTAATATTAGCTTTTTTCCCTCATCATACTGTTCATTACCATAACAATAATAAATCCAATACTGCTTTTATTTAAAATTATTTGGCAACCTACTCAGATTCTAAAAAAACAAGCTGCCACATTCACCACTATCACTGTATAATACCAAAGTAACCACTAGTTTCTGTATTATAAACATCACTGTTTGATAAGTTCATTATATAGTAGTGAACAGTCACAGAAGTAACTCTTCTCCTACTCATCAATAGACATGTGCATTCATTTTCGTCCGAATTTCGGGTATTTTCGTTGTACATTACGTCGTATGACAAGTGGGTCCAACACCACTGGTAAGAGTACCCATCTTATTTTTATAGAAGATTGTTCACAGACATCGCTTCAGTCAAATTGATTGCTGTCGCTGGTTTCACCATTTTCCTTCTCTATATTTTGGGATCTCTTATGAGAAGATTTTTCTACCTATATTCATATCCAACACGATAAGAGGACAGTTTTTTGACAGTTGGAAGAACTGATAGAAGTCCTGTTCTAGTATTTATGATACAAAGGTCAATTCTCACTATATTGGACATTAGTTGTGGGATTTTATATTCCTCCAGTATTTACTTTGTATTTTTTTGTATTTTTCATGCACATGAACTATTTATATAACTTTAGCGCTACACTGTGGTTTTTTATACTGTTTTATATTTTACTTAAAGAACAAAATAAAAATTGATATAGAAATAGCAGTCTAATATAGATATACTAACTTTCTGTATATGTTTTATTTGAAATTGGCTATAATATTTTAAGCTAAGATTAGATCTACTTGATCAGAAATACTGTATGTGTATAAGTATATATGAATAATGCTAATTGAAAAGGTATGTATTTCAGTATTTTTAATGCACTGTGTTGTAATTTGCTATATATAATCTTCTGGTATGAAGAAATAAAAAGCTTACAATAGTACTTACTTTTGTAGGTTTAGGTGGAGAATAGGCTGGGTCGGGAGATATTGACACCTTCAAGCCAGTATTTTTTGGCATAGCAAGATTGTTGTTACCAACATGTAACTACATACCTTTTCCCATGTTAAAAGAAAGCAATTGGAAGGTTTAAATGTTACTAGAAACCATTATATTTTGCCAGAAACTGCTGATAAGATGCTAGAATGCGAATGCTGTTAGAGACAGTAGGAGACTGGTGGCACATATTTATCAACTTCTGACGTGTTTGAGGATGGTTGAATATCTCCCTGCTTGAGAGATATCTTTACAAATGGTTACCCTTAATCTAGCCATAGATGGTTCGAATCTCGGCTGGTTCAGCAAGGACTGGCTGAGATTTGAACCATGTATGGGCAGG
This sequence comes from Lithobates pipiens, assembly GCF_037356315.1. Taxonomy (NCBI): domain Eukaryota; kingdom Metazoa; phylum Chordata; class Amphibia; order Anura; family Ranidae; genus Lithobates; species Lithobates pipiens. Next base: position 463,710,892 of record NW_027507748.1, read on the forward strand.
CTGTATGTACCTAAGTTGATTGATCATCTTGGGTCCAACAAGCCTGTCAGATTTTACATGTGATTTTGCTAGCGGCTATTATAGCCGCTAGCAGTAACTACTGTGTTCTCCTGGAGGGTATGGCTCCTCCTGCCCCCCTGCTGGGAAAAGGGGAAATGAGCGATAAAGAGAGAAAATCTATCCATCTGTGGCCGACTTTAGAGGATTTTGGTAACATGAAGTATGTGAAAATCTTCTGCTGACCTAGGAAGAGAACAGTATACAGAGATAAATATAAACTTTGGGTCAATTAGGTTTGTATTCTGTGAAATCTTATAAGATTTCTTCATAGTACATGGTCAGTTGGGTCAAAGCCTATTAGAGTATAATATAGATGTGAATTTTTCTCTGACACACCTGTCCAGTGGTCCACTTGCTACCTTCTATGGACCTCTCATGATTTTATAAAGTCTTATACAAAACCACCTAATGAGGGGAAAGAAGCACTAATAAACAGTGAGGTTTTCAAAGTTAGGATTCAGTACTCTTTTATCAGATTCTAGATCCACTTGAAAGTATTTGCTCCCTCTAAGCTAACTAATATAACAATAAAAACAGTGTAGCGCTTCAATAATAGTAAGTGTAATCAACACAAATTATAAAAATAATAATCACACAAAACTGAATGCCTGAAAGTAAAAGTCCAACATAAGGCACTCATTCGACTATGTTGATGGCATGGGAGTAGCCAAACCGTCACATGGAACGAAAGTGGTGTACTGGACGAATATATTCATACAGGTAAACTTGATTGGAAACATCAGTGAGTAGTAGATAAATACTTCTTACCGGAACAGTTGGACTCACACAGTCATATGACGGCTGAGTCTGTAAGGCTTGGGGTCACAGTCAAGGACCAAGGAGTGTGAGGAGAGAGGTCAGTTGAGCTAGTGGAGGGGCTCCAGGCGATTGTAGGCTCAAAGATGGATCCTTTCAGATGGAACATCAAAAGGTCGAAGTAGTCAAGCTCAAACGCAGCCCGTTGGACCAATACTCCAGCCTCCCCCGAGTGGGGAGGGGGGTGTTTGTAAAGTTTTAAACCAAAACCATGGAGAGAAGGGAAAAGAAAAAAAGGCTCCACATGGTGCGGGTCAAACGATATAAAAACGTTGGTTTATTTGAAGTCAAAAGGTAATAAATGACTTAGTGATCACATAAACAAACAAAATGAACTTAAAAGCAATGTGGGGTACCAACAGGTCGCCCGACGCGTTTCGACAAATGTGTCTTCAACTGGGGCATGTTGGAACCCACCACATTGCTAAGAAATATATAGAGAATGAGAGAGAGGTTCCGCCTAACAAGAGGCGGGACATCCAATCTCAGACAACCTCTTAAGGCTATAGTGTATAATTTGGTCAAAACAAAATATACCAATTCAGACACTATAAGCAAATGCAAATAACATCTCAGAATGCCACACATGCAGACTGTTAGATGAGTATTAATAATAATAAAATCTAGAAGATAAATAAAAAATAAGCCACCATGCTCACGTATGGATAGCACTGAGTAGATTACATTATTCCTAGCCTAATCAAATGTATAGATGCAACATAATACAAATCACTTATGAAGCATATGTAAAGGACACATCAAGCAATAATACATAAAGGTAAAACCTACATTATTAGTATACATACAATAAACATTTACCAGAGACTGTCAGTTTGTATTTGCATTATTCACAGTCACATCAGACTAGTAAATTACAAAAAACCATAGTGTTTATGCAGAGCGCACACAGAGAGCACATCCAATTCTAGTACAAACAATCAGATATACACTGTCAATTATACCTAAGCTGCACTGTACTATCCCAAGAGCAGGCTGATTTGTTTATAATAAAACAAAAACAGAGCTATAAAGGTCTCAGCAGTAATATCTAATGGAGATCTATCATTTAGATGTCTCTTACTTGTTGTACCAGCAATGTGTGACCTAGGGATGTGCATTAGTAATCCTGGTGATAGTTGTTACATGATGATCGGTTTAGTAAAGTTTAGATCAGATGGTCTGAAGTGTCATAACATAAAATGACACAGGAACGGCTGAACCAATCACTGAATACGTATATCATGTGGTTAAATGTGGGAGTGGTTGAGAAAAGCTCAAGTCTATGGAGTAGGGGCACGTGTATTTGCATATCATTCAGCAAGAATGTAGGGAAGAGGTGTCTTTCAAAACCTGGCGCCCAAATACTCTTTATTATGCGTTCCACGTTGCGGATCACACCACACTTCATGAGCGCTTATAGGTGCATGCCGACAAGATGGAAAGTGTGCGTGCAAGCGTCACATATTGCGTATTATGCAAAAAAATATATATGAATAAACAAAAGGGGGGCGTGTGAACATTGCGCTCTGTGTCTCTCCACGAAGATGTAGGGGAGGGGAAAACATTTCCATCTGGCGCCAACTTCCCACGTGGGGAGCGTCACACGCCACTGGGCGTGGCCAACAACAGAGAGGCCAATCCGAAAGTCTATCAGTACACACTTGCGCCCTGACCAGTGACGCAACCACGTCATGTCATGCGCAGCGATGGATCAGGGGTGGAAGTGACGGAACGATCGCGGGGACCATGGGAGGTGTAACAGTGTCACGTCACGTCCATTAATAGAGCCCGACGTAACCGTGGTAACCACGGAGGCGTCACTGCATTTAGAAGCAAAAGGATAATGCAAATAAAAAAACGCAAATACACGAATAAAAAGAAAAGACAGATGTCAATAAACAGTCAGAATGTACTTCTTACTCTAGAGATTTGACCATTAATAGCCAAAGGTTATATGAAGTGAAAAGTTGGGAATAATCGCATGAGTCAAATATCATGCGCACATATTCCACACATAATGGCCTAAAAAGTATATAAATTTAAATTTTGAGGTACCAGAAACCCAAAAAATGGCCTTAAAGTATAATAAATATGGCATATTTTCAACTGATGCCAAAAGTGGGGCTAAACATAAAAGTGAAAGTATGAAAGGAAAAACAGTCCCAGATCCCTCGTGATCTATAAAGAATGCGTGATAAACGCATATAACCAGGTTCAAACAGAGATCAGAAAGGGAGATGTGTGAGAGAAAGAAATTAAATAAATGATGAAGGGACAAAGTGTATACCGTAAATTAGGCATTGTGTCACTGAGAGCACGAATTTGGAAAGTGAAAATGTAAGGTGAGAAGTGAGGTGCCCAGTAAGTGAATAATGGGTATGTTGGTATGTAATACCGAGAAAAAGGAAAGCTGGGGGAAATAGTTAGAAATATTGGACAATTAAATAGTAAAAATGATAATATAAAGCACTGGTGATCCATAATGAGATAAATTAGGCCTGATTAATAAAACTGTTAATGTCCCAATCTGTGTTCATGCCAAAGGGGGAGTAGCACCTCAATTCATAGATCCAAAATGTCTCGAGACGCGAAACCCCCCTCAGGCATGAGTCACCCCTCCAGTTTGGGACAAATTTGTCAATAATTTGAAAACGGGTACCCGTAGGATCTCTATTGTGTTTTTCAAGATAATGTCTCGGAACAGGGTGTTTATCGCACCCTTTTTTGATTTTACTAAGATGTTCGTTGACTCTGATGGAGAAATTACGAATAGTGCGACCAACATATTGTTGGTTGCAAGGGCAGGTAATCAAATAAACAATGTACCTCGTGACACAAGTGGTAAAGTGTTTCATGAGGTATCTACGTGCAGTGGATGAGGATGCACGTAGATACCTCATGAAACACTTTACCACTTGTGTCACGAGGTACATTGTTTATTTGATTACCTGCCCTTGCAACCAACAATATGTTGGTCGCACTATTCGTAATTTCTCCATCAGAGTCAACGAACATCTTAGTAAAATCAAAAAAGGGTGCGATAAACACCCTGTTCCGAGACATTATCTTGAAAAACACAATAGAGATCCTACGGGTACCCGTTTTCAAATTATTGACAAATTTGTCCCAAACTGGAGGGGTGACTCATGCCTGAGGGGGGTTTCGCGTCTCGAGACATTTTGGATCTATGAATTGAGGTGCTACTCCCCCTTTGGCATGAACACAGATTGGGACATTAACAGTTTTATTAATCAGGCCTAATTTATCTCATTATGGATCACCAGTGCTTTATATTATCATTTTTACTATTTAATTGTCCAATATTTCTAACTATTTCCCCCAGCTTTCCTTTTTCTCGGTATTACATACCAACATACCCATTATTCACTTACTGGGCACCTCACTTCTCACCTTACATTTTCACTTTCCAAATTCGTGCTCTCAGTGACACAATGCCTAATTTACGGTATACACTTTGTCCCTTCATCATTTATTTAATTTCTTTCTCTCACACATCTCCCTTTCTGATCTCTGTTTGAACCTGGTTATATGCGTTTATCACGCATTCTTTATAGATCACGAGGGATCTGGGACTGTTTTTCCTTTCATACTTTCACTTTTATGTTTAGCCCCACTTTTGGCATCAGTTGAAAATATGCCATATTTATTATACTTTAAGGCCATTTTTTGGGTTTCTGGTACCTCAAAATTTAAATTTATATACTTTTTAGGCCATTATGTGTGGAATATGTGCGCATGATATTTGACTCATGCGATTATTCCCAACTTTTCACTTCATATAACCTTTGGCTATTAATGGTCAAATCTCTAGAGTAAGAAGTACATTCTGACTGTTTATTGACATCTGTCTTTTCTTTTTATTCGTGTATTTGCGTTTTTTTATTTGCATTATCCTTTTGCTTCTAAATGCAGTGACGCCTCCGTGGTTACCACGGTTACGTCGGGCTCTATTAATGGACGTGACGTGACACTGTTACACCTCCCATGGTCCCCGCGATCGTTCCGTCACTTCCACCCCTGATCCATCGCTGCGCATGACATGACGTGGTTGCGTCACTGGTCAGGGCGCAAGTGTGTACTGATAGACTTTCGGATTGGCCTCTCTGTTGTTGGCCACGCCCAGTGGCGTGTGACGCTCCCCACGTGGGAAGTTGGCGCCAGATGGAAATGTTTTCCCCTCCCCTACATCTTCGTGGAGAGACACAGAGCGCAATGTTCACACGCCCCCCTTTTGTTTATTCATATATATTTTTTTGCATAATACGCAATATGTGACGCTTGCACGCACACTTTCCATCTTGTCGGCATGCACCTATAAGCGCTCATGAAGTGTGGTGTGATCCGCAACGTGGAACGCATAATAAAGAGTATTTGGGCGCCAGGTTTTGAAAGACACCTCTTCCCTACATTCTTGCTGAATGATATGCAAATACACGTGCCCCTACTCCATAGACTTGAGCTTTTCTCAACCACTCCCACATTTAACCACATGATATACGTATTCAGTGATTGGTTCAGCCGTTCCTGTGTCATTTTATGTTATGACACTTCAGACCATCTGATCTAAACTTTACTAAACCGATCATCATGTAACAACTATCACCAGGATTACTAATGCACATCCCTAGGTCACACATTGCTGGTACAACAAGTAAGAGACATCTAAATGATAGATCTCCATTAGATATTACTGCTGAGACCTTTATAGCTCTGTTTTTGTTTTATTATAAACAAATCAGCCTGCTCTTGGGATAGTACAGTGCAGCTTAGGTATAATTGACAGTGTATATCTGATTGTTTGTACTAGAATTGGATGTGCTCTCTGTGTGCGCTCTGCATAAACACTATGGTTTTTTGTAATTTACTAGTCTGATGTGACTGTGAATAATGCAAATACAAACTGACAGTCTCTGGTAAATGTTTATTGTATGTATACTAATAATGTAGGTTTTACCTTTATGTATTATTGCTTGATGTGTCCTTTACATATGCTTCATAAGTGATTTGTATTATGTTGCATCTATACATTTGATTAGGCTAGGAATAATGTAATCTACTCAGTGCTATCCATACGTGAGCATGGTGGCTTATTTTTTATTTATCTTCTAGATTTTATTATTATTAATACTCATCTAACAGTCTGCATGTGTGGCATTCTGAGATGTTATTTGCATTTGCTTATAGTGTCTGAATTGGTATATTTTGTTTTGACCAAATTATACACTATAGCCTTAAGAGGTTGTCTGAGATTGGATGTCCCGCCTCTTGTTAGGCGGAACCTCTCTCTCATTCTCTATATATTTCTTAGCAATGTGGTGGGTTCCAACATGCCCCAGTTGAAGACACATTTGTCGAAACGCGTCGGGCGACCTGTTGGTACCCCACATTGCTTTTAAGTTCATTTTGTTTGTTTATGTGATCACTAAGTCATTTATTACCTTTTGACTTCAAATAAACCAACGTTTTTATATCGTTTGACCCGCACCATGTGGAGCCTTTTTTTCTTTTCCCTTCTCTCCATGGTTTTGGTTTAAAACTTTACAAACACCCCCCTCCCCACTCGGGGGAGGCTGGAGTATTGGTCCAACGGGCTGCGTTTGAGCTTGACTACTTCGACCTTTTGATGTTCCATCTGAAAGGATCCATCTTTGAGCCTACAATCGCCTGGAGCCCCTCCACTAGCTCAACTGACCTCTCTCCTCACACTCCTTGGTCCTTGACTGTGACCCCAAGCCTTACAGACTCAGCCGTCATATGACTGTGTGAGTCCAACTGTTCCGGTAAGAAGTATTTATCTACTACTCACTGATGTTTCCAATCAAGTTTACCTGTATGAATATATTCGTCCAGTACACCACTTTCGTTCCATGTGACGGTTTGGCTACTCCCATGCCATCAACATAGTCGAATGAGTGCCTTATGTTGGACTTTTACTTTCAGGCATTCAGTTTTGTGTGATTATTATTTTTATAATTTGTGTTGATTACACTTACTATTATTGAAGCGCTACACTGTTTTTATTGTTATATTAGTTAGCTTAGAGGGAGCAAATACTTTCAAGTGGATCTAGAATCTGATAAAAGAGTACTGAATCCTAACTTTGAAAACCTCACTGTTTATTAGTGCTTCTTTCCCCTCATTAGGTGGTTTTGTATAAGACTTTATAAAATCATGAGAGGTCCATAGAAGGTAGCAAGTGGACCACTGGACAGGTGTGTCAGAGAAAAATTCACATCTATATTATACTCTAATAGGCTTTGACCCAACTGACCATGTACTATGAAGAAATCTTATAAGATTTCACAGAATACAAACCTAATTGACCCAAAGTTTATATTTATCTCTGTATACTGTTCTCTTCCTAGGTCAGCAGAAGATTTTCACATACTTCATGTTACCAAAATCCTCTAAAGTCGGCCACAGATGGATAGATTTTCTCTCTTTATCGCTCATTTCCCCTTTTCCCAGCAGGGGGGCAGGAGGAGCCATACCCTCCAGGAGAACACAGTAGTTACTGCTAGCGGCTATAATAGCCGCTAGCAAAATCACATGTAAAATCTGACAGGCTTGTTGGACCCAAGATGATCAATCAACTTAGGTACATACAGCCTGCCCATACATGGTTCAAATCTCAGCCAGTCCTTGCTGAACCAGCCGAGATTCGAACCATCTATGGCTAGATTAAGGGTAACCATTTGTAAAGATATCTCTCAAGCAGGGAGATATTCAACCATCCTCAAACACGTCAGAAGTTGATAAATATGTGCCACCAGTCTCCTACTGTCTCTAACAGCATTCGCATTCTAGCATCTTATCAGCAGTTTCTGGCAAAATATAATGGTTTCTAGTAACATTTAAACCTTCCAATTGCTTTCTTTTAACATGGGAAAAGGTATGTAGTTACATGTTGGTAACAACAATCTTGCTATGCCAAAAAATACTGGCTTGAAGGTGTCAATATCTCCCGACCCAGCCTATTCTCCACCTAAACCTACAAAAGTAAGTACTATTGTAAGCTTTTTATTTCTTCATACCAGAAGATTATATATAGCAAATTACAACACAGTGCATTAAAAATACTGAAATACATACCTTTTCAATTAGCATTATTCATATATACTTATACACATACAGTATTTCTGATCAAGTAGATCTAATCTTAGCTTAAAATATTATAGCCAATTTCAAATAAAACATATACAGAAAGTTAGTATATCTATATTAGACTGCTATTTCTATATCAATTTTTATTTTGTTCTTTAAGTAAAATATAAAACAGTATAAAAAACCACAGTGTAGCGCTAAAGTTATATAAATAGTTCATGTGCATGAAAAATACAAAAAAATACAAAGTAAATACTGGAGGAATATAAAATCCCACAACTAATGTCCAATATAGTGAGAATTGACCTTTGTATCATAAATACTAGAACAGGACTTCTATCAGTTCTTCCAACTGTCAAAAAACTGTCCTCTTATCGTGTTGGATATGAATATAGGTAGAAAAATCTTCTCATAAGAGATCCCAAAATATAGAGAAGGAAAATGGTGAAACCAGCGACAGCAATCAATTTGACTGAAGCGATGTCTGTGAACAATCTTCTATAAAAATAAGATGGGTACTCTTACCAGTGGTGTTGGACCCACTTGTCATACGACGTAATGTACAACGAAAATACCCGAAATTCGGACGAAAATGAATGCACATGTCTATTGATGAGTAGGAGAAGAGTTACTTCTGTGACTGTTCACTACTATATAATGAACTTATCAAACAGTGATGTTTATAATACAGAAACTAGTGGTTACTTTGGTATTATACAGTGATAGTGGTGAATGTGGCAGCTTGTTTTTTTAGAATCTGAGTAGGTTGCCAAATAATTTTAAATAAAAGCAGTATTGGATTTATTATTGTTATGGTAATGAACAGTATGATGAGGGAAAAAAGCTAATATTAAAGTGCATTTAAGTCCATAGGATCCTTGAAGTACTAATTAAGATTACCAAAAAGTTAGGTAGCAATATAGTTGACATATGTATTATGGGACCAACATTGACTGGTCATTCTCAAAAACTGTGAATGTGCAAAACACACATCAGACACAAGAGTGTGTCCTATCAGGGAATCTAAAAGTGAAACCAAAAGTTAAGCCAGCAAGTTAGGAAGAGTGTTGAGAGGTGCAGAACGACAGCACATTCAGGATCAAGCCAAAGTTCAATAAAAGGATTTAGAGTCAGATCAGAAAAATGATAACAGATTTCACAGCGAATAGTTAAGCAAACTTTGCTCAGGACAGTCAAGGACATCAATGAAAACCATTAAAAAAATTAGAACAGCTCATCCTGGATCCAAACTATACCAATTTACAATGGAAGCTAGACTAAGGAGTCTAGTGCCCATTAAAGAAGGCAGTGGAAAGTCACTGAGTGTGATAATGGCTTTCGTGACTGGGGTCATAGAAGGAAAGTGTACATGTGCATTGGGGCACTTGGTAAGCAGCAGGCCACTGGAGGACAATTGGAGTCAGTAGGCACTGAAACAAGCTCAATTGACAAAGAGAAATGAGACACTTGACTAGGATGAATGTAAGAAGCCAGTTAAGTTTAACCCAGAGACAACTACCCAACAGAAAATCACACAACAGAAAACTGATCAATCTGCAAATGAACACTGGCTGAATGACATTAGGAATGTATTCTAGACAAAAAGAACATTAGGTTTTATTATGATGAAAGAAAACAAAGACCTAAGGTTTAGGTAGCCGACTTTACACAAAACAGTTCTCAGTGCTGTTTAAACCTCTTTTCAATATCACAAGTGCACTTAAACACTGACACCTTCAATATGTAATATTTGTAAAACACGGCTATATTAAAAAAAAATTATATCTGAAAGCAGGAATAACAATTCATCTTAGCAGATTCACATAAGCATTTTTTTATATGCACTTTTGTTGTTCTCTCCAATGCCTCAGGCTGAAATGTGGGTAGTCTTTACATAAAGCCCAAAATGAGTAATGTCAGTATACCTGCAGTAATATTTTCTAATAATTCATAAAGAGTTGTTTGTGCTGGTATATAGGCACATGATAGTTTTGCTTGTAATGGGCATATGTTTTGGTAAGTGGGTCATACTAGTCAATATATGTATGAGATATTCCCACTCTCTCCCCCAAGCTCTAGTAGCTCAGCTGAACAGAATAGAGAACTCCAGAACTGGAGACAGTGTAATAGAGGCCAATAATGTATATTCCTAAAACATCCAGTATGTATATGTCAATACCGTGAGCTAGTACCTAGGGCATCAATATTGAAGAGGGCAGCTCAGAATGCAGTCTGTCATTTCAGAAATTGTTATGCATGCAAGTAGCCCAAACCCTTTAATCTTATTCTAAGGTCAAATGATGAGCCCAAGCTCTATATATAAATCACAGACAGCAAGCTGCTACCAATAGCATAATTAAAGCGTTTGTTACCCAAAAAAAAAAAAAATCCTGTTCCTTTAAAGCATGAATAGCAGCACAGTGCTTGTGTTGTGTAATTCTCTTCCTCCGATGTATACACTACAGAGGGAGGTCACGTGACCATACGGCTGGTGTCAGAGTGAGATCTTGGCCCCTCCCTCTGTAATACATACATCGAAAGAGGAGAGAGATGGGCAGTCACGTGAGCGCTGATCGGCAAGGAGAAATAAGGTATTTAGAAGAAGAATTTAAAATAACGGCATGCACTGTATACTACATGTTATACTAGCAGATGGGCTGGCAGTAATTGTTTGCACTGCCTTTACAACCCCTTTAAGGTGTCACTCTTGTACCAAATGTCATGTCAAATGTCATGTAACATGGTGTTAGACAGAAGTATTAAACCCTTTAAAAATGTATGAAATCTGTTCAAAATTGGCGGAGACAAAGAAAGAGAAATTTTTACTCACAAGAGCCTGGCACAGCATGGTCTCTAAATACAGTCTTGGTAGGGGGTACATTGTCTCATTGTGTATACTATGTTGTACATTCCCTATTCCGCCCTACTTCAATCCATATGCCATGTTGTATGTTCCTTCTTTCACATTGTGTCATTCCATATACTATGCTGTACATTCCCTATACCACACCCGTTCATTTCATATACCATGCTGTACTTACTGTTTCTACATGCCTTATTCCAATTGCCATGTTGTACATTTGCACCATCTCATTCCATATGCCATGCTGTATGTTCCCATCTGTTCCCTGTTCCACACTGCCTCATTTCATATGCCATGCTGTATGTTCCCATCTGTTCCCTGTTCCACACTGCCTCATTTCATATGCCATGCTGTACATTTCCTGTTCTGCACCCCCTCATTTCATATACCATGTTGCCTATTCCACAATAACTTATTCTATATTGTTGCTGCTTGGGGATTTATTGTTGTTGCTGGGGGAATTATTGATGCTGCTGCGGGATTTGTTGTTGCTGCTGGAGGAGCTAGTATTGCTGCTGGGGGATAAATTAATGCAGCTGGGTGATATATTGTTGGTGCTCGGGAATTTATGGTTACTTATAGAGATTTATTATTGCTGCTAGGGGAGTTATTGATGCTACTAGGAGATTTATTGATGTTACTGGGATTTATTCTTGCCGATGGGGGAAGTATTATTTATTTATGTATTCTTTAAAAGGGGGCAAGGGTGACCCAAGGCGGGATGGAGAACCTACACCTATTCTCTGAGAAAAAAATGGTGTATGTGTATGTACACAGTATGTAAAACCCCAATTTAAAAAAAAGTTGGGACACTGTGTAAATCTACATAAAAACAGAATGCAATGATTTTCAAATCTTATAAACGCCTATTTTATTCACAATAAAAAAAATAGAAAACATACTAAACATTTAAACTGAGAAAATTTACAATTTTAAGAAAAAAATAAGGTAATTGTGAAATTGATGGCAGCAAAAAGCTGGAAAAAGTAAGTGGGTACTAACAAGTAAGTGCTGGAAGCAAATTAGGTCAACCTTTTAAAGAACGAGGGCCACTTAAGTGAATTGGTAACTGGGCGCGGGCCACAATGAGCAGAGCGGGAGCATAAGACAGGTCTGTGTCACAGACAGAGCCCACTCTACTCTATGGGCCCTCTGATCCAATCTGATTCACCCAGACGGAAGGGGCAGATCACTTTCTGTTTTTTTTTTAGGTAGGCAGGTGTAAACAGACACAACCTGCAGGTAATAACAGAAGTCTATGGCTCAATGCAGGTAACCCACAGCTGCACTGCACCTGCGGAACAGTTTGAAAGCAGCCCAGTAACCACTGCAAAACAGATATATCCATATATACTGTGAATTTAGTTCACTTGTTTCCACTACCAGTGGCTTCATTCACAAAGCTGCTGCTCTGGGATGGCTGGTTGGAAATCCATGATCTGGGCTTGCTACCTGCCATCTTAGAGCAGGAGGTCGAGGGTCACATCAGAGGTCTCCGCAGGCCACATGTGGCCCCCCAGGCCACTGGTTGGGCACCCCTGAATTAGGTAATATAAAATT